>NC_136490.1:36391143-36408643 GCF_053919585.1 Euprymna scolopes | reverse complement strand
CTAATTTGTGTATTCTTTTAAACATTCCTTTTAATTAACTCCGTATTAGGTTTTAGGTTTTCTTATTTGATGATCATCTTTAGTTAACTATTACGTGTAATAAAATTCAACAAGATATTCTACATGATTCATACTTGCGTAATATTTGCGTAAAAAGTTTATAGTAAACACAAACCTCATTATATATATATATATATACATATATATATATATATATAAATATATATATATATATATATATATATATATATATATATATATATATATATATATATATATATATTTAAGGTTGCAATTTTTCAAAAGTAGAGTAACCAGTGAAATATAACGAGGTTAATACAAGAGTGGTCAATACGGAAGTAAAGCAAGTTACATTTTCAATTTGTCTTTACATAAGCGGTAATTTGTTGCTACACTGTCATGAGCATGTTTCCGTCTTCTAGTATTTAGTTACTAGAGACATCTTTAGGCAACAACGAAAGCGGAATTCTTAATGAAAACCGAAAATCAACGTTCAGCAAAAGAAGGCTTCTTTTCAGCTGTGTGGAGAACATGGTTGATTGGGTGCGAATTTGTTAGTTTATTTATTTTCCTATTTGTTTATATATATATATATATACATATATATATATATATTTGTTTTTAAAAAAATTGTCTCTGTCAGTATTTTTTTCTTTTTTCTTTTTGTCTTAAGAAATGAAACTTGATATCCACGATATTCTAACCCATCCGAAACTTTATATTTGAGTTTTAGCCGGGGAAAATCGGTGCAAAAATGTGAAAATTAAACAAAATCGAATTTGTGAGATGAAGCTCGAAAGACGGCATTACGAATATGCATGCATAACGTATTAGCTACTGGCTCATGTTTTAATTTTTGCCTTGTAGCAAACATGTTTTCAAAGCATAGGCATTAACGTCCAAGGAAAACGTAAATCGTAAGCTAAATGTACTGGTTTCGAGTCTCAGTGGTGGCAAACGAGTTGTCTCTAACTTGTTAAATCATTACTATATATTAGGTCCAATATAATCTATAATATAAATCTCACCTGTCTGTTTAAATCTATGTATGTATTATGTATGTATGTATGTATGTATGTATGTATGTATTTATATGCCTTAAACTTTCGACAGAGGCGACGGATTTTCTGGAGATTGGTATTGTTTGGAAGCGCGACCCTTCCGACGACAAATATCGAAACAATTGTCCCAAAACATTATTTTTCTCACCCTTAACTGGGTACTTTTCTACAAGGAGGGGTGGTTTTTTCGCCGATATTTTCGAAAGTCATCCCCTCTTTTCGATTGACTAGCCTTAATTTAAACCTTCGCCACGTCCGGTTTGTCGATGGATGTAATGGCAAAGATGTCACGTTTTCTGGGGGTTTCTATCACGTCTTTTTTCCTCCTTTGCGGACACGTTCGAGTATGCCTGCCTACTACCACTTTTTTTATTTTTTTTATTTATTTATTTATTTTTATTTTTTTTTTTTTGCTTAACAGACGCCTCTGAACACCCGGACAACGCCGGGCATCCAGGCTAGTATAATAAAAAATATGAAAGCTGCATTAATCAAAATATCATATTTAAGCGTATTTTACGACCGGGCAATGTCGGGCGGCCTGCTAGTATCTGTACAAAAATGTCTGGAAACTTATTTAAGGCACCACGTTTCTATCATCTCTTCTTTCTTTCTTTCATCTCAGCTTCTTACATTTCACTGTCTTTTTTTTTCACTCACTATCACTCTTTTCATTGCCATGTTTTTCAGTTTTTCTGTATTACACCTGCACGTTTCTCTCTTTCTCTCTCTTCTCCTTATCTCTTTCTGTCTTTTTCTTATTATTTTCCCTCTATCCATATGTAAAATTGTTTCTCTCTTTTTCTAACCATTCACCTAATCCATTCTCTTCTCCTCTTCCTTCTCTCTTACTCTCTCTCTCTCTTTGTTTCTCCTTTTCTTTTTAATCTAACCATTGATGCACTTTTCTCTGATTCCAAAAATAGCAGGTTGTCATGGCAACCTCGATGATAATGGCAACGGACGTGATGATACGAGAGTTGTTGAGTTTAATGGTGGCTTTTGCCTCCTACACTGGCGAGTATGTAAGATAGGCTCAAACTTCTGCTGTAAAGATTTTGCCGACAGGTTTGAATTAAGGAAGTTGACTTGGTCTCGCTAAACATGCATGCCAATCGCCATGGTAACACGTCCTTAACGAGCAAACATTTTAGTGGAGCAGATATTAACTATTGCGCCAGAAAGAAAACACGAAGAAAACCAAAACAGAAATTTGTTTCAATGGCAATTACATGGCGGCGTTGAAATATAGTTTTTAAACCTGATTTTCGTGATTAGCAAACACATTTCAAATAAGAATTATCAGAATATATGCATTGATTACTTCACTTCCGGTTTGTAAGTTTGTATGTATAAGATAAGTTTCTGATTTTTTTTTTTAAGGTAAGGTTTGATGATTGCTATTATTGAGATTTTTCGGACCATTGTCTTTATCTTAAGTGCTATTTTCACAACGTTTGATACGATGTAACCTTCGACCTTAATCAAGTGTATCTTGTCAAACTTGAGAATATACACTTAATTTCAAACGGAAATCACGGGGGTAGCATGCTCTCGTTCCGTCAGCCATGATTGGGTAGAGGCCCTTATTAATTTGCAAATAAAGTTATAGTATCACCCGTACTCAGAATTGAATCTTCAACCCCAGAAGATATTAATCATAATATTGTTTTATTAATTATAATATTATTAATTATAATATTATTAATTATAATATTGTTTTATCGAAGCGTGGTGAGTTGTAACAGGGTCATCTTTTTGTGATTAATGATTTACCTATTCTATTATATAAAAGGAACTTCGTTTGTGTCTGCGTTAGTTAGTTCCCTATGCGCTCAAAAACGGTTGTGTCGATTCTTTACACGAAATGTTACACGCAAGTACTCCATGTGTCTAGCAGTGTTCTTAGATTGGGTTTGTATCGGAATATCTTCGATAAGTACCAATAATCGATAATCGAAATAATCTGATGGGAGAAACAACAGGCGATTTTGATTAAAATTATCAGCTGATACAGCCTAACATAGCAAGCACATTTGAGAAGTGTTATAACCACATAAGCAGAAAGGCCCGGCATATCTAGAGTAGGTTCTTTGTATAACAAGGAGGCAGTCGAAATTAATGTTTCTGTTTAAAGCACAATTGCATCATGACACTTGATTTTTTTTTCATTTTAAAATCAAATCTAAAACATTATTCATCACATAAGCTGTAAGGCCAAGGATATAAAATAAACAGTGTTCTTTGATATGACAAGGGCGCGTTCGAAATACATTTTCTGTTTAGAGTACAACTCAATCATGGTACTTGTTTTTTTTTTTTTACTTTAAACATTAATTCAAGCCATTATATATAAAATAATTTGATAAAATCAACAGTAGGTTCTCTACAGTGCAATGTTTACTGCAATGTATTGTAGACTAAGTTACAGCGAGAGAGCATGTAAAGCTTCCTCCTGATGCAGCGCGATAAATGATCAACTAAAGTTGGTAATCAATCGATTTGATTGACAAATGTGCGAGTTTACTCATTTCGATGACAATAAAAAATATGGGATTGTGAAGTATTTGTTGATCATCATTCAATCCCGGCCAACATGGAGTGTCCCTGCTAGTTTAATATATATATATACATAAGAGGAGAGCGCGCGTTGTTTTACATGTGTCCAAGCGTTCAAGACCGGTTTTCCTGGCTTCTACGCCAAAGTGTTACAGTTATTACGCGTATGAAAATAGTTCTATGATATTACTACATTCACCTTACCAAATTATGTAGAAAACATTGTTCACATAATTTTTATGTACCGTAGTACATTTGTTGTGTATATCTTTTTGTCTTATGTATTTAACAAATACTTCTTATGTTATACTTTGATTGTTTTTAGGGTACTTTGCGTAACATGTTGTGTTAGTGTGTCCAGTTTGCAATGAGATAATGTAGTCATTGAAATGAACCTGTTTTAGCTGGATGTTCATTCTGCTCTTTTTGTACTCTGTTCTGTCGTTTTGAAGATCCATTTGGTAGTTGTTCTAGGTTCTGCATATTTGCTCACAACCGTTGCTGGTTTTTTATTTTCCCGTTTGTTTATGCCGACGTGGTAAATATTGTCCACGGACAAGTGCTGTTAACTTATTAGCTGCCCTGTCGTGATACATTTTCTGCATATTCTGCGTATGTTATAGTTGTCCATGGATATCATCAGGGTTTGAAAATCTTGAGATTTGAATGTTCGCAATTATGTCTGATACCAAAATTCGATTGTTTGTGGTTGTTGGTGGTTTTCGTAGGCATAGCGTTGCTAAGTCAGAGAGTGCTTCTACTTGATTTGATTTAGTTTATGTTTTTTTTTACAAGGTGGTCACCACTTATCAAGGCCCGGAAGCAACTCGGGGATAAGGGTTATTGCATGTACAGTACGTTAGTGTGGAGATTTAATAAATTCGTTTACGTTGGACTTGAAGACATCCAGGTTGTAGTCAGGTGGGAAGCAGGCAGACGGAACAGAGTTCCACAGGTGTGCACTTCTAAGAAAGAAGCTTTGTTCATGGAATCTACGTTTAGATTTAGGCACAGATAAAGAGTAGAGAACATTTTTGACATTGGTTTCGGCTATATGGGTGTTTTTCGTGAAAGATCGGAGAGGGGGGACCAGGGATTGGAGCTCAGACGAGCACCTGTCATGGAAATAACGATAAAACAAAGATAGGCTCGCAACGTCTCTTCTGTGGGAGAGAGGTTGCAAGGACGAGAAAAGGGCATCTCCCACTAAGCTACGAAGTTTTGATTGTTTGAACTTGTTGATTAATAAAACCATTCGATACATTTTTATGCTTATGTTTGTTTCCATTTGTGTTTGTACATTTATGTTTTAGAATTTATTTCTAAAAAAAATGTATTTTTTGTTTTTAAATAAGAATATGACAATAAAATAGAAAAGAAAAAAGAAAGAACATACTGAGGTTGGGGTATAGCTCCGAAATATATTTATGTTATAAATTTCAAACAAGTAAAATATTTGTTTATTTTCCAAATATTACGTTGTGATTTGGCTTTCAAGCGCACTTGATGCGTATTTTATTTTATTCAAATTAAATCAACGTTTCTGTATGGAACTCACACCCTTGACGTTATTCTCGCGTTGCCTACGCACTGTTCCAACATTTCAAAATACAACCGCTGAGATGCAGCTCGCGGTGTTTACAAAAAAGACTTTTCTTTCTCCAACTTTACAACATGACAAGAAAGAAGAAAAGAAAAAAAAAGAAAAAACAACATACTGAGGATGGAGTATAGCTCCGAAATATATTTCTGTTATAAATTTCAAACAAGTAAAATATTCGTTTATTTTCCTAATATGACGTTGTGATTTGCCTTTCAAGCGCAGTTGATGTGTATTTTATTTTATTTAAATTAAATCAACGTTTCTGTATGGAACTCACACCCTTGACGTTTTTTTTATGTTTTGTAAATAAAATTTTGAAAACCATTCATTCATGTGGGAATATTTTAAATAGCTTGAACCCACAGAGTGAATGAGGTATTATGAAAAGCTAGCTCAGGGAATAGACACAGTAAATAACGCTCGACTCCCATTCACCATCCCTCCCATTCCCTTTGGCTTCATGCTACATTGTTTTAAGGACCCCCTCATTCTTTAGAACATTTTTATGAAGTATTGTATAAAAAGGGGGTCCTTGGCAATAAAAAAACATTCGATCTTGAGAACTTTAGAGATGATGTCATGTGATTCAATAGCCATTGTTGAGAAATTTTTGAAGGCTTCCCTCGAATACTTTCGTTCATTGTCACTAATAATTTTTATGAGAACACCATGGTCAGATAAAATCTGCTTCATTCCTGAGATGTTCATATTACTTGTAGTGTGGCCAACCATTGTTTCTGTATGATTGTAAATATCCTCTAGTAATCCGCAATAGTTAAATATTCCTGATAATTACTATGAAACAAATCAATGAGGACAATTTTCTATGCTCCACTGATGGAGGGGGGGGTCACAAAGTTAACTTTGGTTCTGTTTGAAGTTTTCGTTGTCATATTGAAAATTTATCGATCATGTTTTCTATCAGCATTAGTGTATAGCATTGAAGAGGTGTTTTTCAACATCTTGATGAATATAATGCAGTTGGTCTAAAATAATTTCCCGTTATATTTCAGGGTTAATAATCCTTGACTCCTTTATGATTGTGTCATCATTAGGGCTATGACAACAGCATATTCTTATCATTGTTTTGACTCTCGAGAAAATATTCGACAGAGTTAGACACACTTAATCAACGGAGAACCACATCACTCTATATAAAAGCATATAAGATCTCAACAGATACGCACATGACGGTCAAAATAATAAAAAGAGTATGCTGTTGTCCTAGCCGTAATCATCATTAACATCATTTCATTTCTGTTTGCTGAAAACCGGTTTACGTTTTTTGGTTGCAGACCATCTACTAGTTAGCTAGTTATGTACACATACCAAAAGAGATAAGAGCCTTCTATCCTTTCTGAAACTTATACAATGTTCAACGGCCGAGATTGGAGATGCGACGTTGTACAACTCATGTTATCTAAGTTATGAAAACGGGACCATTGCCAGCACCCTCAAAATGTAAACCCGAACGGTTCAACGCTTGAGAGACGTGCCCAGAGTGATGAAAATAAAGTTTCCGGACAAGATTATGGTCTTTGGTACGGTTTCATGTGATGGCCACATTATGCCACCTCCTATATTCGAAATCAGCTTGAAAGTCAACACCAAAGTGTACCTGGACGTGCTGAAGACTGTGAAGATCCCCTGGTGCAATCAGGTAGCCGTTGACAGATCCTGGGTGTGGCAGCAGGAGTCGGCGCCAATCCACAAGGCTAAAGAGATCCAAGCTTATATTCAGAAAGAGTGCTACGACTTTGTACCCTTCTTTCACTGGCCTTCTCCTCCTGAACACACTGGACTACTTCGTTTGGTCATACGTTGAGAACATCACCAACATGACCTCCCACAAAATAAAAGCCATCCTGATAGCCGCCGTCCGCCTAGTATTTGCCGGGCTCCCGCCGGTACTTGCTGAAAAGGCATGCTCCCAGTTCCGGACCCGTATCGAGGCGGTGATTGACACTGAAGACGGCTACAATGAATAGATGTCAGCTCTACTACACAATAAAAGTTACCTGAATTGATTTTTAATATATATTTTTATATAGAGCTGTAGCGTTATCGTTCCAAGCTGTAGCGTGAACAGTTGTGCTTCTACCCTCGTTATGGTTACGAATGACGCTAAGTTGTTTTAAGTGTATCTTTTTACGATACGAACAGTTTCTTTAACAAAAAACAACAAAGAAGTGTTTAAGAATATGTTCTGCTGCGACCGACTGGAACAGATACTACATATCAAACAGATACTACATATTTCCCTATTTATTTCTATGAGGGCAGATGTAGACACGATGTCGATTTTAAATGTGGAGAAATCCCAGTTCTCCAGATATGAGCACTCTGTATTGAGACAAATATTAAATCGCCTCAGTCTTAAACGAGTTCTCCTTTTCCGACTGAATACAGAAAGCACTAATGCTGGATCGGAACAAAGATCACATCTTGCTCCCAGACAAAAGGTCAAGAAGATATCTTTCGTTTGTTTGGTCTCATCCATGGCAAGATTCTACTATTGATCACGTTAATGATTGCTACAAACGTGAACAGGACGAGGTTGCAGTACTGATAAGAGAGAAAGGGGGTGAAGGCATTCAGTTTTATGATTCGACTTCTTTTTATCCGTTGTTTGTAATAATCTGTAAATTGTAGGATTGATGGCATCGTTTATATCACTCGAAAGAAATCCTCATCAATCATCGTTTCCTGTCGAAAATATCCGGAATGCGAACTACTGATATCAGCAACGTTAATTAAAGGATGTTGAAAAAAAAACAACTTTAAAATGGCCGAACGCAACAAGATACCAGTGTAGCTAAATAAAATATTGGGCTTATTAAGAAAATATTATTAGTACTCTCTTCGACCGAGGGTGCGTGATCATTCAGAATTACTTTTACGAAATAGAGTATAGTCCGGACTAGCCTAGGAGTTGCCTCCTCCTTGGTGAGGGTGTTCTTGCTGATCGCCTATATCTAGACATATACAGAGATATGTTCTAGTCTAATTTTGTATCTAATTATAGTGATCACTCAAGTGATCATTCAAGATGGTTCGCTTCACCCTCCAGCCTTATGTCAAATTTTGTGCGATGAGAAGAAGTTTAATAAAGCCTAAACCCATTAGACATTTTTCAGGGTAAAATTTCACAAGGAAAGATATGGTCGTATACATTTCAGTATTAGGTTGTTTGAACAAAAAAAACCCAAAAAACAACTTAAATAAAGCCGAGCAGAAGAAATGTTGAGATACTAGCGTTTCTAAAGAAATATTGGTTTTATCAAGAAAACATTATTAGTGCTGGCTATGCTTCTCTATCTATCTGTTTTCCTGAGGTAAGGGCGCTTTATCATTCAGACATTTCTTTGAAGAAATAAATTATGCATCGAATCAATCTTAGGATATGCACACTGCACACACCAAGGAATTGCATCCTTTTTCGCCCCTACTGAGACATATGTACACACACACACACACACACACACACACACACACACACATATATATATATATATATATATATATATATATATATATATACAGGGTGACCGAAAAAAAAATTTATAGAAAGTATATCTAGAACATATGCTGTAGAACGGAGAAAAAAAAGGCCAAATACCTTAGTGTTTTGATGTGATGTTTTGAATATAAATAGTTATGACCAAAGTTTTATCTCATTCGGACAAAACACTAAGAAACGGGGCCTAATTAGAGTTTGGGCCCGTTTTTTTGGGGGGGGGCTACCCTCTCTCTCTCTCTCTCTCTATATATATATATATATATATATATATATATATCTTTGACAGCGAGTATATATTGTCTGAAGACCCAAAGCCGGCCAAAGGCTTACTTGGCTAAATATCTATCTACCTTCTATCTATACTCCCATAAATTCGTTTTCCTTTTGTGTGTATTGATATTCATATTAAAAACACTCTGTTCTACTTATTTGAAAAGAAAATACAATTTTCTTATATATGGAGTATGGAATTGCATTCACTAGCAAAAGATCTAACTAATTTGCATAGTCTTTTAAACAGTCATTTTAATTAATTCCCTATTAGTTGCTTCGGTTTTCAAATGGGATAATCATCTTTTGTTAACTATTACGTGTAATTGTATTCATGCAAGTATTCTACATGATTTGCAAGTATTCTACATAATATTTGCGTAAAAAGTTTATAGTAAACACAAAATTGTTTCCATATATATTTATGTATACGTATATACTTTTGTTTAACAAATTTTGCCTACCAAAATCCTCCTAGGGTTTTTGGTTTACAGGCATGAAACTTCATATATAAGGTATTTGAATCCATGCAAAACTTTATATTTGGGTTTTAGCCCGGAAAAATCGGTGCAAAAGTTTGTAAATTAAAAAAAAAAAATGAAATTTGCCAGGTGAAGGTCGAACGCCGGCATTATGAATGCATGACTTAGTAGTTATTAGTTCATGTTTTTAATTTTTAGCCTTGCAGTGGACATGTTTTCATAGCCCATACATTGACGGCAGAGGCAAAATAAATCGTGAACTGAACGGTTTGGTTTCGATTCTCGATGGTGGCGCATGAGTTTTTTTTTTTAATACTTTTTAAATCATTACTATATATTGCATCCAATCTATCTTTCTATCTATCTATATATCTATAAAAGTGAAAATATCTGTCTGTCTTTTCTCTATGGTAGTTAAGGAAGACTATTATAGAGAAAGGCATTACTTTACATATTCACAATTTTTAATATATACATATGCACATAACCTTATGAACAGTACATAGGGCCCGAGCAAAGCTGGGCGGAACTGCTAGTATATATATAAAAGTGAACGTGTCTGTTTGTCTGTCTGTCTGTCTGTCTGTGTTTCTGTGTACATTTCCCTACGTAATAACTCTGTCAATTTTCAGTCTACAGACTCGAAATTTGATATACAGGGTACTGAGATTTGGTACCGTTGTGATCCGTTTTCGGCCAGAGATTTGGCTGTTGACGGGTCAAAGTTCAGCGATTTGATCTTTGAGAACTCTACCAAACTCCTCTGACAATTTTGGATCTAAACACTTGAAATTTTAGATATAGGTTCGTTCCTTGGACATGGATCTAACTTAATAACTTGAGTTGAGCCCCAAACAATAAATGTTATGGGGTCATAATAGGGGTAAAAGTTTAAGAAAAAATTGACATCTACTGTCTCTACCAAATTACTCAGACAATTTCTGGTGTACACATTTGAAATTTTACATAAAGGATATTCAGAGATAGGCAAGCTTTTTAATCAGTTTGGGTCGAAAATATTTAGTTACCAATATATAAAAGTATGTATGTATGTATGTTTGCATGTGTGCCTAAAACTTTCGACAGAGGCGACGGATTTTACCAAGGTCAGTATCGTTTTGAATTTCGACCTTTCATACGACAAATATCGAAAAATTGGCTAAAAACATTAATATCTTCACCTTCAACTGGCCACTTTTCTACAGGGAGGGGTCGCTTTTTCGTCGATATCTTTTTAAGTTATCCTCTCCTTTCGACTGTCTACCCTTAATTTTAAGATAAGTCACTTCCGGTTTGGCGGTGGTCGTAACAGCAAAGACGTCTCGTTTTTTCCCCCCGTTCTTTTCCTCCTTCGCGGTACGGGTTTCAGCCTGCCTTCCTACTACCACTTTTTTTCTTTTTTTTTTTTTGCTCAACATACACCCCCCCAAGTACCCGAGCAACGCCGGGCTGAAATGCTAGTATATATATATATATATATATATATATATATATATATATATATATATATATAATAGATACAGCTGTTATCTACAGACATACACTCAATTTCGCATATCATTTAACGAGTTCAGCTAGTTTGAAAACTTATTTACTTTTCATATGGTGTTGCAACTGAAAACGAGTTTTCCTAAGATCTCAGTAAATAAACATTAACTACAAACGTGGGAGATTAGGCTCATTCAACGTTTCAGTTCTGTTGTATCTCTTAAGCAAATCTATCCTACTTACAAAATCCGTCACATCTTTTTTTCTCCAAAGTAACTCAGCGTGCACATTGCATTAATGAAAACACAGAAGAAAGAAATTCTTAAAGATTCCCACCATGTGCACATCAGACATGAAAGGATTCGACTGTCGGTATTTTAGTACATTTGTACGGGAAAAGAGAATAAGGCAAACATAGTCTGTGTCACGTGAATTTTTAACCTCGCCCAACAGTGTGTAGCTACTGGTGAAAGTTTCAAGCATATTGCTTGTTAGAAATTAATTGCGACTTGAATTTTAAATAAAAATTACCTTAACACTTACATTTAAAACAATCTTCGTAAGAGAAAGAAAACCAAAGACAAAAATAGTGTTTATAAAGTCATGTAATTGTATATATATAACATATCTGTAGTCATCGACATACAGTCCTGTTTCGTTGTATTACAGCTCATCAGTGCCGCTAGACTAGCACCTCCCCCAAACCAGGACCGAACCTAGAACGATCGTGTTGACAGTCGGCAATTCTACTCCTTGGCCACGGAAGAGACGCCTGCAACTAATCTGTTAGAATGTTTATTTAAATAAACATCCGTCTCTACTTGTACAGTGCTCAAACGCTTGTTTGTAAACAAACCGCGAGCTTCGCATTTTTCAGCCAAATTAAGTAGCGAGTGAGATTATTTACGACAGTGCTCAACCCAAAGAGGGGGCTTTTAAAAATATATTTGTAGTCATCGTATTATATATATATATATTTATATATATAATACACACAGATACAGATACACACACACACACACGCACACACACGTATATATATATATGTAGAGAAAGAGAGAGAGAGAGAGAGAGAGAGAGAGAGAGAAAGAGAGAAGCGTTGCTTCAATTTAAAAAATAGAATACGCATCAGGTGCGTTTGAAAGCCAAATACAACGCAATATTAAGAAAATAAACAAATATTTTAATTGCTTGAAATGTATCATTTAAATATATTTCGGAGTTTCAGTATATTGTATATTTTTCTCTATACTTTTCTCTTCTTCTCTCTTGCTATGTTGTAAAGTTGGAGAAAGAAACTCAGTTGGTAAACATCAGCGTATTTTGAAATGTCGGAACGTGCGTTGGCTACACGAGATTAGCATCAACGGTGAAAATTCCGTTATAGAAGCGTTGATTTAATTTGAAAAAAAAACAATAGAATACGAATCTTTACCAACTGAATTTTCTTCCTATATTTATATTTATATTTAAATTATATATTTCAAGCAAGTATAATCTCTATTTATTTTCTTAATATTGCGTTATGATTTGGCTTTCAAACGCACCTGATTCGTATTCTCTCTCTCTCTCTCTCTATATATATATATATATACCTTTTATTTAATTTACACAAGTGTTAAAATGTCGCTACACACGAGTATGTTTCGATCAGACAGATGTTTTCTTACACAACATCACCCCGAACAAGACATATCGCCACTTTGACGTAAGGGGCTACTAATTAGGACCATGGTTAAGAAAGATAAAGATGTTGGTTTACGTTACATTTGAACTTCTGCATATCAGTACAGTTAAGCAAGCAGGAAGTAAATTCCAACGTCTAGCTGTTCTAGGGAAGTAGCTATTAGAGTAGAAATCCTTCTGGCATTTAGCTTACTCAACAGTGGAGGGTGTCGGGTTTTCCAGCTAAGCGGGTTTGTCAAAGATATGTACGTCGAGGGGCCACAAGTCATAAGTAACTAGAGAACTCTCCAGGTGATATTGCTAACACAAATGTTTAGTTCGTTACGAATTAAACTTTTGTATAAGCAACATGTTTCGTCGCTGTAAACAAGTCTTTAGTTACGTATAACTGGCTGACCAAACCATGCTCATACATGTGTAGCAACATGTTAATGCTAACGTAAAGCAAAGAAAGGGTATATCGTGTCCTTCTTTGGTATTGAACCATCTTATATTAACTTCGTTAAAACTGCATTGGTTGCTTCACCTATGTAAAATGTTACCACCGAATTATATATATATATATATATATATATATATATATATATATATAGATATATATATATATATATATATATATACATATATTACAAGGAAGTCATCACTTACCAAGGCCAGGAGGCCACTCGAGGATAAGGGTTATTGCGTGTACAGTAATCAATGGAATTATATCGTAGTAATCGCTAGTAATATATTTTAATTATAGACTATATTTATTATTATACTGTCCGAAATTAGTAGGACACATTCCAACTTTAAAAACAAGAAAACAGAGAGAAAGTAAAATAAAATTTGAATGATTTGTTTCTTCTTTTAATAAAATTTTTCATCTTAACATGTTCTTATATTAGTTTTGTCTGTTTACTCAAAGGGTTTTTTATGATACTTTCAAATTATAGCAAGTATTTATTGTTGTGTTTTTCTTTTCTGGTGGCGAATTAATCATACCTCTATTTTATTGATAAGCTCTATTTATTTATAAATTTGTTTTATTCTGTGTTTTTTATTCCAAAAATTTGTTTCTCCTATTTACATAATTTCTGTATTTATTTGTTTGCTTAAAAATATATGTTCGCATGGTCAAATTAACAGTCAATGAGAAAATATACTTATTTAACTGATTTAAATAAAGATTGTATACTGGGAGTTACATTTTTCACTCTATCGCGGTGTCTGAAGTAATTGCACAAGCAAAGGTGCTCATATCTATATATAAACTTAATTTCAATGGTTGTCATTCTTTCATTTAGGTTTTTTATATCTTCCTCAATAATAGAATATAAACATATTTTATAAGTTTATATGCTTCATTATAGAAATAGGTTTTTCTGACCATATACATGCAGAAAGGTACATAATAGCATATATTTGTATATATTGGTGAAGTTGAAGCCCTTTAGTTAAAGTAGTTATCGTTTGGCATCAATGATGTGGTTGGTTTCCTTATGTAATGCTGCTTTACGATAATATTTTTCGTAGGTATATATCAGAATTCCAATTTCAAGCGTGCAAGAATTATAGATTATTTTAGTTAGTCGTTTTCGGTTGTTTCATTATTAAGTATGCAAAGTTCAATCACTTCGTTTTTTTACTCTCTTACATGGACTGGAATTTGCTGTATATCACTTTCATTTGAGGTTATCAATGTATTTTCAGTCTGATTAAAATATTTTACTATTTGAAAGGAGCGTGAATTTTATCTGATGCTACGTTTGTAGATATTGAATCTGAGTGTAAAATAAAGTTTTGTTTCACCAATATAGTTGATATATATAAATATATATATATATATATATATATATATATATATATATATATATATATATATATATATATAATACTTTCGTTTTATCTGTAAATTCACAACAATAATTGATGGTGTACAAAAATGTAAGTTTTTTCTATAATGCATGGATTTCAATAAATTACTTATCTGCGGAAATTTTAAAAGCAAAATAGATGTAGGTAATTATAGATTTTGCTTATTTGTACCTAAATTGAAAATTAAAGCTAAAATCCTAGTATGTAAACGATATTCCATGACTGAATGAATGTAGATACAGGAACAGTCTTAATATCCAAAGCAATGAATACTGGAATATTCTAAATTGAATTGTGTTTTTTTATATATATTCACGGTTGAAAGATTATTGCACTATCTCATATATTGAGCGTTCTTTATCTTGTTAGGATTGTCTTAGAAATATTGATACTAATATTTATATAGACTTTAAGTTTAGTATTACACAATATGCAATGCGACTATTTCAAAATTTCATTATATATATATATGCATATATATATATATATATATATATAATATGCAAAATAAAACCATTGAACATTCAGTTATAATCTGACTGTTTATTTGAACGCATTTTCGACTGTGAAAGAGAAGTAAGTGGCTAGATATACATTGCTCTAAAATCCTTCCTTCGGGCGAATTCTACGTCATTTACTATAACTACTGGTGCTAGCAAAAATCATTATTAAATCCGTTATCTTATATGGAAGTAGCATTCGAACGTATACCAAATGGTGTATGCTAAACTTGACAGTGTGTACACTAGAATGCTAAGAGCTGCTGTCAGCATCTACTGGTTACAGCACATTATGGTAAAGCAACTCTACAGATACTTTGTCCAAATCTCAGACTTGATCAAGTAGAGAAAGGCAAGATTTGCTTGTCAAGGATGAAGACGTCATCTACGTTCGTTTGTGTATGTTACAAACAAGGATGTGATTCAGTGTAGAAGGTAACACAGAAATAACAGGGACTTACTTTTTTTTTTACATATGAGTCACCACATATCAAGCCAAGAGGCTACTGGATGATAAGGGTTAATGAGCGTACAGTAGTCAATGGGACAATATTGTAGTAATCGTTAGTAGTGAAAATTTGGTACATTGAATTACTTAAAGGGATGGCTCATCAAGAACTTGTTTACATTGAACTTGAAAAAAATCATATTGTAGTTAGCTAGAAAAGCAGGGAAACGGAACAGAGTTCCACAGGCGTACAGTTCTAAGAAAGAAACTATGTTCATTGAATCTACGGTTAAGTTTAGGCACAGATAAAGAGTGGGAGAAATTATTGATAGTGGTTTCAGCCATGCGAATGTATTTCGTGAAAGTTTGGCAAGGGAGAACATAGATTGGAGCTCAGACGAGCACTTGCCATGAAAATAACGATAGAGCAGATGTAGGTTCGCAACGTCTCTTCTGTGAGAAGGGAGCTGCAGGAAAAAGAAAAGGGCATCCCTTACTAGGCTACGAAGTCTATTTTGAACTCTGTCAAGGCAGGATAATGCAACTATTTTGATCTTACTTGGTGGAAGATAGAACGGGATCGAGTGAGAGAGTGATGAAGATCCGTGTTACTATCATGACTGGATGCTGCTAATGATAATTTAAAGTTTTAACATTTCAAATTCTCTGTAATCGTTTATTTTCAGAAAAAGCGTTCCCAAAATTCGGGGTGAACAAGTCGCTGACGATGCAACCGAGTAACGGGATGAGCCACGTCTCTTGCACACGCTGACAACGGAATGAAGGAAAAAGCGAGGGTCCCCAATTAGATACATTCATTTTATTGAAATTAGAAGGATTGACTTATTCCTCAAATTCGAGCTATTGTGACAAAAAAGAATGCGGTAATATCCGATAACTGCGATTGAATGTGGCACTGAATACTAAGAAGCGGTATATAGAAATATGACAATACCGAAAATAAAATAACCGACTTCATATTCTTCAAAGGTCTGTTTCCAGCCTGTGCATTATTATTATAATTATTATTGTTGTTGTTGTTGTTGTTGTTGTTGTTGTTATAATTTAAATTTATTGGATGTATGGTGTCTTTTTTATTTGATTCGAATGTATTTCGGCGAGCTTTTAAACAAGAATCGGAAGCTTGTATTTGTATAGAAGGCGGAATCAACATTATTGGTACCAAATAATATTCTAAGCAGTTTGCGAAGCACGTGATTCTGTTTCTCATACATAATTATTTTTAAGAGCAATCGACGGAGAAATGTATATGGATATAACATTAGAAAAAATAAACAACAGCATAAAATTGGATACGTTTCAAAAGATTCTGGTGAATGCAGAGAAATGGAGGAAAATTAATAGACAGCAAATTGTTTACATATATGGCGGTCGATATTGGTAAATTGGGTTGTTTGTAGTAAATTTGGTAAATAGTATATATTGTCTCCAAAAGTGCTTCATATAATTGAAATAATAATAATAATAATAATAATAATAATAATAATAATAATAATAATAATAATAATAATAATATAAAGAATAAAACTATAAAGAAAGCCTTAGAGTGCGGAAACCAACCTACATAAACTACAAACACTGACACGGAAACTGCAACAGAAGCAAAACAAAAACAACAGACAACATGAGCTCATGGAAACTATAATTGTTTGAAATCTTATAATCTGTTGCCCAACACTCCCCCAACCCTAACCCTAACCCAACACCCCCCCAAGGGGATTGCATATCTCATGATTCCATGGCGACTGTAACTGTAAGAAGTCTTATAAACTGTTAAACAGCACCCCTCCTCCAAAAATAGAATCAACCTCGGTTGATACCATCAAAATAGTCGTGAAAGTCAAGGAGGATGGAAGAACTAAGACGGAAGAGAACTGACCAGATTTTCGTTGATAGAATGTGAAAAGTATTGGGACTTCGGGAAGGTTTATTGCCATTCAATTTCCAGTGAAAACCAATGATCGTTACCAGGGAGAAATCA
>NC_136490.1:36283643-36386143 GCF_053919585.1 Euprymna scolopes | reverse complement strand
AACTATGATAAGTTTTTATACAAGCACTTATTGCCATGGACTCTCTAACACTCACTATATTCGTAAATAAGGTTCATTTATCCCCTATTGACATACTGTTGGATTCTGGGTTATAATCAATGATGACTCGGGCCCAGGATTCAAATCGTGTGAATAGTCAGTTACATATAGCCACACTGATAACTGTTAGCGAATATGGAACATATGTTTGTGGATACTAATATGCACCTGATGGAAAGAATAAAAACAACTATTTATAATTTGATGCGGGGGGATCAATTTCGCATATAAAGTTAACGTAAAATAACCATGCATTCCCTGGTCATTATAGCGAAACATTGAAACAGTGAAACATTTTTCTGTTGAAAATAAATTATGTTCGTCATCTTTTTTTTTTTTTTTTTCGTATGGGGTGCAAATTTTTAAGCAATTAGGTGCTGTTTTTTAGCCAGTCGAACTTAGGGTTAGTAGTGAAAATACTAGTTAACTACCCTAATAATAAAAAAAAACGCCTGTATATGATGGGTCATTTATGCTAAGTTTTCTATACTACATTGATTCTTCACTCTAAATTTAAAAAAATAATTGTATTTTTTTGTTCATTCAGTGTTTAAGAGTGTTTACATAGAATCACATATTTAAGGAAACACTGAGTTTTTGAATCTACAAATTTAGCACAGATTGTTGTTAAAGTCGTCTAAATAAAAACACAATTTGAACTAAATACCCCCTCCTTTCGATAACGTGCATCCGGTTGTGTACGTTTACTTAGTAACTAGCACCCGTAACTCTCGCTTGCCTTATTTTATCCTTTAGTCCTCACACTCCATGAATAATATTTCTGACAAAGGGAAACATATTGATGTTTTCTGAGTCGGAATATATCCATTCAATATCTATCGTTAGCTAGATTTTGACATTATATCGCATTTTTTAACTCCTTACATCCAGTGACTCCATATCTTGTCGTGAACGATTTCCATGAATGAAAGAAAATATATATTAAAAAGGTCAATTTTGCAACCCTAGACAAGAATATGAGAGTAACTTCCTTTTTATGTGTCTTTGTTTGCGATTATACTTATGGTAATATATGTTTACTGTTGTAATAGTGTGAGAAAGGAACTTGTAGTAATTGCGACATGTAATGGTTTTTCACCAAAGTAAAATAGTCAACGAAACGTTACATAAAAAGGAAACATTCGAAAGAAACGGGGCAAAAAATCGTATTGTCTGTTAAAAGGTGCTAGACTGAAGGAGTAACTTAAATATTCTTTCTTACAATATAATTTTATTATTTGTATTGAACTATGTAGCATAATATTTCTTTCCGGGTATTTATTAGTATTTATTAATTTATCTCATTTAGGTCAGTTTTATATATAAAATACAATAGACACCATTTTCATAGAAATGTTAATAAACTCATACATGTTGTGTATTATTGGTTTTTCTGCCCCCAAGAACTATGTTTTCACTAACCCCGCCCCAAAAAATGACTTTATGAAAAAATTCCTTTATATATATATATATATATATATATATATATATATATATATATATATATATATATATATATTGCTCATTCCGTAGATTTTTCACGGATCTTGCTAGTTTGTATCATTTGAATTATTCAAACTACTATTCTTATCTCGAGTGTTATTCGCACAAAGTTTCAGCTAAAGTAACCTTCGACCTTCTTCAAGTATACTTTGTTGAACTCAGGAGTCTTTCTGTCGAACTCGAGAATTCAGACGGAATTTCGAATGGAACCCTTTATTTAATCCACTGGCTTAGCATGCTCTCATTCCGGCAATCATTAACGAGTGACATTCTTCAGTAATTCGCAATTGTATTCTTAGTAGCGTCTGTACTGATGATTGATCCTCAAGCAACATGCCACTTACATCTCGATGATCTTGTACGTTTTTGTTACGCCATGGATCCGTGCATATTCTCGTGGTCGGCAGAAGATTTACGGGTTCGACAGGTTTACTGCTTATGTTTATTAGGTCCGTCAACAATCTGGGATAAAATGATTGAAACAAGAGAAATTTCTCTTCGCTGAAGATCAAATTGATTTGACAATAAATAAGATTTGAATTATTTGGACTACTACCCTCATCGTTGTTCTAATTTTCACAACGATTTGGCCGAGGTATCGTTCAATCTTCTTAAGATATATTATTGCGAACAAGGGATCCTTTATATTGAACTCGGGACCCCATATTACGACTATCAAAAAATCGGACGTTACATCGGCCGAAACGTTGTGAACATGAGAACTAACATAAGAAGCGTTGTTTGAATAATTAACAAAAATTCCAATTATCAGTTTTTATCTTTTAAAAAAAGCACACTAGATAATCGATTATTTATTAGTTTTTGATGTCGTGAAAATTTCGAACCACGCTGGACTGTGAGATCTCAACCTCACATGATGTTCCCCGAGCGATACTCACTGGGTTTACTTCTATGGGATAAAGAACAGTATCTTGATCCATTGTTGTAGACTTACCACGCCTTGGTCGGTTGTTGAGGTTGTTGCAACCCGAGGAAAACTGATGGAATAATCTAGTTACTGTACTGTGATCAAATTGAATTCACCTGTCACAGATAAAATATGCTCGGTTGCTTCGGATGTGTTCTGGCCCATTCCACGCTCGAATAGCGTAAGTTTGCGAATTGGACTACATTGCACGATTACATTTGTGTTGCATTTCAAACAACATCAGAGGGTTCCTTTTTACGACTTGAAATGCTCCCATATCCCCGTCATAAACTTGCATGTATGTCAGTAGCTTGTTTCAACCTTACAAATATGGAAGTCCATAACGGACATTTTTCACTCACCCTGTAAATATGAAACACATGTATATGCAAGATATGAAACGTGTTTATGTTTTTATTGTGTGGGCACTATGAATATTGCCTTTAATCAATCTATCGATATAGAAATGAATAAATAGATGAATACATAAATAGTAAGAAAGAAGGCTGGTACCTGTATTATGTTATTGACTCCTGGAAAATAGCAGTTAGCCTGCTCCATAGCGAATTGTCAATGTTTATACTAGAAATATTTTGATAGCAAAGAAAAAGATCTTGGAATAACAAGATAAAATATTTGCATTAAAATAGTTCCTAAGAATTTTAACTGCGCATTAGGAATTTGATAAGTAAATATAAAAACTAATGACTACGTGACAGAGATCGTAAGATGATCGTATATTGATACTTGTTGATGGCGTTATTGAGAGGAATGGATGTGTTTTTTTAGAGGCATGTAGAAATTAGTCTAGAATTATTAGTAAGAGTTAGCGGACTCGGTCTTTATTGTCAGAGAAGGAGAAAAGGTCCAGTGATCGGAATGAATCCGAGCAGGGGAGACTGTCGGAAAATTTCGATAGTAAAACTCTAAGACCAGCGTTCCTGTAAGGGGTTTTCACCAAAGAAAGAAAGTCCAGGAAACACTACATAAAAAGGAAACATTCAAAAGAAACAGGGAAAAAAGAGCATTGTCTGTTAAAAAGTGCTGGACTGAAGGAGTAAATTAAATATTGTTTCTTACAATGTAATTTTATTATTTGTATTGAACTATGTAGCACAATATTTCTTTCCGTGTATTTATTAGTATTTATTAATTTATCTCATTTAGGTCAGTTCTATTTTAAAATACAATGGACACTATTTTCGTAGAAATTTTAATAAACTCATACATGCTGAGTGCTATTGGTTTTACTGTCCCCCCAAATGTTTTTTGTTCACTATTCACAGGAATGGAGAAACGGCGATAAATAAAGCTGCTGTAATGTATTTACCAATAACACTCAGCATGTATGAGTTTATTAAAATTTCTACGAAAATAGTATCCATTGTATTTTAAAATAGAACTGACCTAAATGAGATAAATTAATAAATACTAATAAATACCCGGAAAGAAATATTGTGCTACATAGTTCAATACAAATAATAATAATAATCAAGACTTCGGATTGTACGAATCTCCATTTGCAGCTTTTCCAGGGCTTTGTCAAATCAAATTCAATCTAGATATATAAGGTATGTTTCCATATTAGCCGATGTTTGCCCCCATAAAGGACTGTATCCGTCACCTATTATCGTAAAGACCGTGTAGCATAAATGCTATATGTCCTATTTTTACACTCACCAGTAGACGATCGCATACATGCTTCAAATATATATATATACTGTTTTACATTTTAGAGTCAATTAAATATATCACACGTCAAACAGAAAGCAGACACATTCATATATACTCGTAAATATAGAAATACATTACATAGACTATATTACATGTGACCATCTGGACGCCTTGGCCAATTTTATTCGTACTGAAACTTTGATTACACTCGAAAAAATCAACGTGGAAAAAATGAGTGCATAAAAAAGACACGTACACAGACTGATATATATATACACACACATATATATATATATATATATATATATATATATATATATATATATATATATATATATAGAGAGAGAGAGAGAGAGAGAGAGAGAGAGAGAGAGAGAGAAATATTATTGAATAGCATGGAATTATTCTGTTTTACATTTTTCCTTTTTATCTTCTCCAATCCGAATAGTCCTTTTTGTGCTTTTCTCGAAATTGTATATGTTGTATATGTGCTATTCAATAATATTTGTCTAAATGAGAAAATGCTGCCTAAATATACACAATATATATATATATATATTTATATACGTGTGTGTGTACGTGTCTTTTTATGGACTTAGTTTTCTCCACGTATATATATACATATATATATATATATATATATATATATATAATGGAGTTAGATATGGCTTCATTGCCGGGTTCGAATCTACCGACCGGCCGTAATCGTAACACCCTGCACTGATGATTCTTGAAAGGATAAAACACTAGTGTCTGTAGGTATTAATGATTATCATAGTAAATAATTATGCCATCCCCTTTTAAGGAACTCGTTTCATATTGTTGAGCACTTTACAGTTGAAATAAAGTCCGTCACTTAAGCTCGCATGCACAGGTCATGATATTATAATCATTAGATCACTCTGACAGAGGTTATGATATTTTAAAATAAATGTTTAAATTTCAACTATATTTCTCGCAGTTGACGGTGGCTATATGGATTTGGTCCTTGCTAATGGAGTCAGAGATGGCTCCGTGGCCGGGTTCGAATCTCCCGCCCGCGGTAATCGTGACACCCTGCACTGACGAACGGATGAAACAATCGTGTCTTTAGGCTTTAAATAATAGTTCTAGTAAATAATTATTCAATTATATATATATATATATATATAGTGTGTGTGTGACCCCCCCAAAAAAAAAGCGGGTCCCAACTCTAATTAGGCCCCGCTTCTTAGTGTTTTGTCCGAATGTAATGAAACTTTGGTCATAACTAGTTTATTATATTAAAACCATCACATCAAAACACTAGGGTCTTTAGCCTTTTTTTTTTCTCCGTTGACTGTAAAAAAAAACAATTGAATGCTCTCTGTTTCTTTTAGGTCACCCTGTATATATATATATATATATATATATATATATATATATATATATATATATATATATATATATATATATATACCGCAATCTTTTATATTATTAATTATGAAAAAATAATGTTCATGAAAAAAAATCGCTGAATATGTGCGAGTTTTAAGTACAAACAAACAAGGTGGTTATATATTAGACTCTGTTATATAAATAATTATGTAAACAGATTCTGTTATTGAAAAAAAAAACGCAAAACGGTAAAGTTTTGCGTACACGCTATTTGCGAAAATGTCATTTTGTTTCTGAAGATTTTTGTGAATCCGTCAGTTACATAATTCAAAACAAGCCAACAAGTGCGGCTGTGTTGAGATATTGCTCTTTTTGTAAGGGTTTTGTTGGGTCTGAAATAATGATCAGACAATAAGCGGGATAAATGTAGTTCTTGTGTTGAGGTTGCAATATGTAACTTTTCAGCATTTTTGTTTCCATAACAATATAACTGTGTTGCTCTATGGACGTAATGTGTTTGTGACATCATTCAGAACGATTTTTTGTTTGTTTTATTTTTTTTTCGAAGAATAATATTATTGAATGCGTGTACATTTTATATGAAATGTGTACAATGTAATTATGTATGTATTTATGTATGTATTTGTGTATGTATTTATGTATGCATTTATGTATGTATTTGTGTATGCATTTATGTATGTATTTATGTATGTATTTATGTATGTATTTGTGTATGTATTTATGTATGTATTTGTGTATGCATTTATGTATGTATTTATGTATGTATTTGCGTATGTATTTATGTATGCATTTATGTATGTATTTATATGTATTTATGTATTTATGTATGTATTTGTATGTATTTATGTTTTGTGGAGGCTACACTCTGTATATCAATTAAATAAAAAAAAACTCATATGGACAGTTAAGAAAGAGGAATGGTGGTCAATAAAACGATTGGAGTTGAAAGAAATAAAATGAGGAAACGATTACATAGGGATGTATTATTTTACTATGTTCGAGGGGTGATTCGCAAGGTTTTTTTGTTTGTTTGTTTGTTTGTTGTTATCACGTCGAAGACTTCTTGATCTCGATTAAGGTCAACGTGAAGCAGATATTGGGAAATTCATGCATGGAAATCCGTTGTTTTTCGAGCTATGGGCCTATTGCAGTTCCCAATCTTGGAGGAAACAATATTCCCCCCCACATAGTGTAAGAATGCGAACGATCCCGTATAGTGTAAGTCACAAGTTTTGACGTTGGAAGACACAAATGAATGTTCCCGCAACACAGCGTAAAGGGCTGAAGGATATAGTCAGACGGAGCCATTGTGTTGCGAATCACTTAATGGAGGAGAGATGAAATAAGAAGAATAAATAAAAAAAGTCGTCGAGACGTGACAAATAATAAGCGAATATTGACCCAATCGTATAAAATATAGTATAACAAGATACAAGAGTAGATAAAATGTTTTGATAAAATGTTGGCTGGTAGTTTTTGTTTTACGGCATATCAATCCTTTTCGGGTTATTTAATGCCGAATCCAGTGATTTTGAAGAAAAACATTTTTAATAGAATATATTTGTTTTTTTGTTTTTTTTCAAGTCAGTTTTTATTAAGCCATTGTTGGGACCCTAACAGGTACTACCACTCCGGGTCAGAGTGGACCTGGGAGCAATGGCAATTGAAGGGTGGCTCAACACTCGCCAAAGCCCGCAAGCTGGGGCCTCACTATCGGGTATAGTTTAAGGTCATATCCAGGACCGATGGACAATAGAGGATGGACAATAGAGAATATCCTGTGAACTGTCCAGTGGAAATATTGTAGGTAGGAGTTTTCTGCTTTTATCCCCGACCGTAGTGAGTATAAATGAATGGAAATGATTGATGAGATTAATGGTTAGGATACGAAGAGACTAGTTATTAGTAACATTCATGGGAGTGAGAGGGTCAGAAGAACCATAAGACGTACAGCCGTCGAGTTTTGATAAGAGGCGAAAGGAGTCTTTGTTAGACTATAGCAAAATGGTGCCTGGATAGAATCAGCCGACATCGGTCGAAGAGCGAGTAACCAAAGGAAAATGCCATGAGACCGAAAAGGAGCTACAGTATGAATAAAATAAAGGAAACATCAGTGAATAAAGACCCCCCCCCCAAAAAAAAAATAAGAGGAGCGAGCTGTTAGCTTTGTCATAGCCCGGTTGAGTGTGAAAAATGTTAGGGATGTCTTCATAAGAAAAAAGTCATGGCGAAGTGTTATGTTATTGCTTCCCGGAAAATACCGAATGGAGAGATGTTTTAATGTTCAAATATATCTATACGAAGTAATCCATAAACCGCGATGAAATAAAATCCATTTTGTCTGGATTATACCTTCTTCATTGCGTTGGATCTTACGATCGTGCCTATATCTTTTTTTTTTCATGGAACATAACACAATGGGATATAATTTCTTTTTTTTTAATCTTGGCTTCTTTTGGGGTTTTTTATGCAAACTTTTTAGTTTTTCAATCTATGTGCTTAAATAAGAATATTTATGACTGTAAATATTAATTTACTAAAAAAAAATTTTTCTGATAAGATGAGCCTTTTTTTGAAAATCCATGGATTAAAGAAAAAACATTATTTTTTTGTATTCCTTATCGAATAAAAAATTTGTTGTGAATTTTATTTTGGATTTACAGAATTTAATTCCAACTTTTCATTTATACTATTGCTTTATCTCGTATACTGAGATTTTCATCTCATGATTGTCTTATAAATATTGATACTAATATTTATATGGATTTTCAGTTAACAGTATTATACAATCTGTAATCAGAAAGTATTTACAAATTTTAGTTAATATATACATGCTGTGTGTGTGTATGTGTGTTTGTACTGATTGAGTGCATCCCAATGGCAAAAAAAGAAAAAAAACGAATCAGTTCACAATCATATTTTATTTATTTATATTTATTATTTATTTCGGCAAATGCTTATATTTTTTCCTTCCGTCGTACGTATGTTTCGCAGCGCGCAACGAAAATATTGTCTTTCTTTTTATCGAATGTTTTTATCATTAATAAAATAGCAGACACACCAATCTAAAGCAAACCAAAACAAAAGTGAACGAGACAGATCACAAAAACTAGCAATTCAAAAACCGGGAAAACTCACTATAAAAATAGCGACCAAAGAAAAAATCCTCAATAAACAATTCATATAAACTGAAAAGATTCTGAAGCTGCCATTTTATATTTAACAGGTTGAGAAGAGTCATATCGATTTTCCCAAATCTCAGTGTCCTGTATATCAAATTTCGAGTCAGTAGATTTAAAATTGAGAGAGTTATTGCGTAGGGAAATGTACACACACAGACACACAGATACACAGATACGTTCACTTTTATAGATTTACAAGTACGGGTGCCCGGCGTTGTCCGGGTGTTTGGAGGTGTATGTCGAGCAAAAAAAAAAATGTTTTTAAACTTTGAAACCTATTATAACCCCTTAAAATGTATTTTTTTACGGCTTAAATCGAGTTATTAAGTAAGATTCCTACCCACGGAACCTATATCTAAAATTTCAAGTGTTTAGACTCTAAATTGTCGGAGGAGTTTGGTAGAGTTCTCAAAAGTGAAAGCGTTGAACTTTGACCCCTTAAAAGCCAAATTTCTCGCCGAAAATGGATCACATAGATTTTCCCAAATCTCAGTACCCTGTATATCAAATTGCGAGTCTGTAGACTTAAAATTGATAGAGTTATTGCGTAGGGAATTGTAAACACACAGATACACAGAACCCTTTCACTTTTATAGATATATATATATATATATAGATAGATATATAGATAGATAGATTATTTTTGAAACAGTAATCTACGTACACGTATGTTTCGAGGTAACTACCTCACATCAGCGTAGCTCGACTGTTTCTAGGGATCGAACTTCACACCATGTTTACCACAGTCCGGCGCCTTAACTGTTAGGCTACGAAACCTAGATGACTTTACTGTTTATTTTTATCGCTTACTAGCATGGGTGCCCGGCGATGCCCGGCGATGCCCGGCGATGCCCGGCGATGCCCGGGTATTTGGAGATGTATGTTGAGCAAAAAAAAAAAAGTGGTCAATGTTTTTAACTTTGACCTCTATTGTGACCCCTTACAATTTATTGTTTTGGGCTCAAATCAAGTCATTAAGTTAAATCCATGTCCAAGGAACCTATATCTAAAATTTCAATTTGTTAGACCCAAAATTGTAGGAGTTTGGTAGAGTTCTCAAAGGTCAAATCGTTGAACTTTGACCCCTTAATCTCAGTACCCTGTATATCAAATTTCGAGTCTGTAGACTTAAAACTGACAGAGTTATTACGTAGGGAAATGTACACACACAGACACACAGATACACAGATACACACACAGACAGACACTTTCACTTTTATAGATATATAGATAGATAAATTTAGATTTGTTGTTGTTTTTTTAAACGATAAATACGGTTTATAGTGGCTTCGTCTCGAAGCTCATTTTGGTAAACATGGTCTGAAGTTCGATCCCTAGAAACAGTCGAGCTACGCTGATGACAGGTAGTTACCTTGAAACACGCGTGTACGGAGAGTACTGTTTGAAAAATGATACATAAATAAAAAATGTTATATACGTCCAAACAAATTATGGGCGACTTTCTAAGTAAATAAAAAATGAGCTTCGAGGCGAAGCCACTATTAACTGTATTTATCGCTTGAAAAAATAACAAAAACAACAACAAAAACAACAACAACAAATCTTAATTTATAAGCGATAAAAATAAACAGTAAAGTCATCTACAGTTCGTTGCCTAACGCTTAAGGCTCCGGACTGTGGTAAACATGGCCTGAAGTTCGATACCTAAAAACAGTCGAGCTACACTGATGAGAGGTATTTACCTCGAAACACGCGTGTACGTAGATTACTGTTTTTAAAATAATAAATAAATAATATATATATATATATATTATAATACATCTTTACAAATATGTTAGTTGTAAGACTTCATTACAGATCGCTTTAAGTCATCATTTTATAAAAACACAGCCGTCAATTTGGAATCTATTTTAGAAGTATCGTTAATAGACTTTTTTTAATAACAATATTGATAGCCAAATTATTTCCCCGTGATAGCATATGCCAGTTATAATGTCTTTATTGAGGCAAGCAGTTATAGCAATCTACAAATGGCTCTATTACTAACTAGTATATTCATCACAGCTGCTGTATTTTCAAATCATTCTTTATGTCGACATCGAAATTTCAGTTCAGTTTTTAGGAATAGTCGTTATAATTTTGTACTTAGGGTGGCTTTGAATCCATTCTACAATCGGCGAGAGGGATGCGATTATAAAAGAAATAACTGGATCCACGATTTTAGACTTACTGAGCCTAATCTGGTCGTTGTGGTTCTTGCAACTCGAGAGAAATTTCTTGGAGCATCGGCAATTAGATCACCTTGACTTCATCTTTCACGCATGAAATATGCTCGGTTGCTTCTGCGGCGTTATGACACATTCTGAGTTCGTAAAGCGTAATTTCGCGAATTAGACTACGCTACACAATCATCTGTGTGTGGCTTTTCAAATCACACGCGAAGTGAAGCAATATATAACGTGTCAGCGCATTCGCAACCACGATAATATCAACATGGACGGATTCCTTTCCCGCTTTGAAATGCTCAAGTATACGCGCCATGAGCTAAAACGTGTGCAAATACATTGTTTTACTATGCATTTATGGAAACAAATAAGTGTTATATGCAGGGGTTTTGAACAGCAGGCGATATATTTTGTTTTGTAAGTCCGCACATACCTATTGGGTTGAGAAGAAATTTCTTGTGGAATTTTTAATTTTGATTTCAAATTATGTATTTTCAAATAAGTTTTATTATAATACCTTTACTTTATATATCATTTTAAATGGTGTTTTTCATTCGATTTAATCGTTTAAAGCACAATCGTTTTAAAGCAAGTATGTCTTCTTTTTAAAACGTTGAATACAAGGTAGAAATGACCAATTTACACAATTTATTTCAATTCAAACTAGGTCGAAAAGCTCCTGAAACAGCTCGCGATATCAACGAAGCAGTTGGCTCAGTAACCACTACTGACTGAAAGCACAGCACAATGGTGATTTAAGAAATTTTGTGGTAGCAACGAGAGTCTTGAAGATAATGAACATTGGTCGGCCATCTGATATTCACAACGATCAATTAAGAGCCTTAGTCGAAGCCAATCCATGCACAACTGGCCGAGCACTTGCTTCTGAATTAGACGTAACGTATACGACAATTTCCAACCACTTGACAGAGATAGGAAAAACAAATGTACTTGATAAATATGTGCCTCACGAATTGAATGGCAACTAAACGAAACGTCGATATTAAGTGTCATCTTCCCTTTTATGCAACCAAAACGACCCGTTTCTCGACCGGGTTGTGACTTGCGATGAAAAGTGGGTTATTTCCAGCAACCAGCGATGTTCAGCTCAGTAGTTAGACACTAACAAAGCTCCAAGACACTTCCCGAAGCCAGAGTTGCACCAAAGGAAGGTCTTTGGTAGTCTGCGACCGGTCTGATCCATTACAGTTTTTTGAATGCAGACGAAACGATTACGGCGGAGACAAATGGATCAAATGTATCAGAAAATTCGACCACAACACCCAGTATTAGTTAACAGAAAAGGCTCAATTCTCCTCCATGACAATGCCCAACCACACGTTGCTAAACCGACCCTGCAGGAGTTGAAAGAATTGGACTACGAGACTCTGCCTCATCCGCCATACTCTTTAGACCTCTCAACTACCGGCTACAACTTTTTCAACCATCTCAACAACTTTCTGCATGAGAGAGGCTTTAAAAACTTAAGCGATATTAGAAGCACCTTCAGCGCATTCATCGTCATCAGAACGCAGGATTTTTTATGTTAGTAGTGCTTATTTCGATCAATCAATTTTTGTTTGAGCCGAAAATCTTTATCTGAAATGAAATGTTTAAAACCGCAATAATTTTCTTGTCAATCTGGTATATATATATATATATATATATATATATATATATATATATATATATATATATATTGTGTGTGTGTATGTATTTGTATATTGATCTCAAATTGTTATGTCAACGTGCGTATAACATTTAAGGAACTGTTCACGTGACATATACCGATTGCAAAACATTGATAGAGACAATACCTTTTCGTCTGATAGATTCAATTCAGCCGGTTCTTGGTTCACCTGTTTGGACCATCGAACCTGGAATTAAGATCCTCAACTTCTCCAAAGAAAAAGACCAACACAGAAATCATCGATATTTACACGTCTTCATTTCGATAGTTGCTTCTCAAAATTGCAAGCACAGTTCTTATTCACATTTCCAGTTTGTTAGATTCGACCCGCCTCCTGGCTATTTGGAGAAACCAACTTATCTTGTCAGCTCCGAAAGCTTAACCCAACTAACTAAATCTTCATGCCTTATTCTAAAATCCACGTCATTTTAAGTGACCCCTACGTCATACTACGTAAGACTGTTAAAAGTCAAAACTATTATTAAATTATTATTATTAATTTAACCGTTCTGAAACCCATTTTTGTTCATACTATTTCTCTAAACATTGTCTTTCTCGTTTATATTTATATAAACATGGTTAACTGGCGTCGTTCAGCATTGCTTAAGGAGCATTTCATAGTCATGGAGTGTAAGAAACGTTTCTAAAATTTATCTTATTTAATCAGCAAACTAATATAAAATAACTAGAACTTAAGTTTAGATTCAGGTAGCAATTTTATAGCACAAACACATAAGGTCGAAAATAAAATTACATCAATAAAAATACACTCATTCCCTTTCATAAATATTTCTTTTTTTTTTAATTCTAACACCTATGGTTCGTTAAAAAAATAACAGAAATCTTGTTTTCACTTACAAAATCTCGCCCGATTTTTTTTTTATTCTAACCGCTACGTGTCATTTAAAGAACCGAAATAAATCACCCATTAAATGCCAAGAACGCACTACATATTTTCGATTTTAATGAATGTGCTTCCTTTGAAAAAGAGCAAAAACATTCTTTTCACATTACCAGCGTAACAAATATTTTCCAAAATTATATTAATATTTTATTTCTTCAAATCGATCATTTTGGGGGAGTTTTGAAATAAAGACAAGCCGTTGTTAAATATATACATATATTTTGTTTTGGTTTTTCATTTTTTATGTAAGACTTACGAGGGGTAACCTGGCGTTGCCCGGGTGTTTGGAAAATCCGGGGAGGGGGGGGGGTTAAAAATGTTTTGGTAGGTAAGTATGAGGATCGAACCCGAATCCTTGAGGCAAAGTTGTAAATTAAAGTGTGAAAAAAAAGTGCGACGTTAACCATTGCCCCACCGCGACATGCTTACGGAAACACGTTTGCGTTTAGTTAATTACTTGGATTAAGTAGGTGCTCGTTTTAATGAGGTTAAGTTTGACTGCGGGATAGTATTCATTTACTGCTGAACGCTGTTTTCCCTTCCCCCAAGATGTTATAGGAAAAAGACCAACCCACATGCGGCGAGCGACAAATATTGAATATTTATCTTCTCGAAATCGACCAAATTAAATAGACAGGCGCGCTTCGTTGTTAACTGTGAGATATTACGATTTATATGTGATATAAAAAGTTTTTAAAAGTTGTGAAGCGAGCAACCGCTTCTCTGAAAGAAGCCTTTTGTAGACACATAAAAAAAGCGAACACACATACATACATTTTCGCTTTTATATTTATAGATATATAACTTTTTTATCTTTTATGTGGGAGCTACGAATATGGCCTTTAATCAACGTATCGATACAGAAATGGATAAATAAGAGAATGCATAAGTAGTAAGAAAGAAAAGTCCGTATTTGATTGATTGATTACAATTTACTAAAATCAATTTTTGATCATGAATTTTTCGGAATTTTTTATTAAGGATTGATAATTTTGTATTATTTGTATTATTTAGTCTGCGATTATTATATTGGTTGTAATTTTCGCAATTTGTATTAAATTGCGAACTCTTAAACCTAATTTATTTAGGTGTGTAGCATTACTACTTAAATGAATTATGCAATTTTTAATATGCTTAAACTAGGGTTTCACGCTCTTTGCGATCTTCAGGTGACATCACACACGGATTTGAGATCAAATTAAAGCTTGTTTGATTCTTTTTGTTCTCACTTCTCACCGATCGTTTCAAATTTAATTATTTTCTGCTAAACGGGCTATTCTAGCCGTTATCTTGCAAAAATTCGATTCTTATTGATTTTCTTTGTTTTATTATTTAAATCAGATATTATATATCATTAATTAATCTATTTTTGTGTCCGAGTCCTGAGAAGTTTTCTGTAATTACCATAGTCGATTCACCTTGATTTTCGATTTTTTTGTTTACTAATCAAAGGGACATAACTCTTTTATTAATGTAATAACTAACAATTAATAATTTCGTATAAAACCGATCATATATTGTTATTGTCTTTTATTTATTCTTTATTGCATGTATTTGTGTTTATTTTTTTATCATTATATGTCTGTATTTTAATATTTATTGCATTTTAGGTTGAAGGGTGGCATATATATATATATATATATATATATATATAGTAGAGATTTAGAAGACTATCACAATGCGAGGAATGAGATATAGTCGGTGTTGGTGAGAGAAGACGAAAACAAGTGGCGATTTACAAATCAATAAGTACATACATATATGCCTATATATATACATATATTTATTCATTTGTATTAAATACAAATGTCTTACTTGTTATGTCTGTGACAAATCCATAATATATTTCGGGAATAAATTCCCCTTTTCAAATGGTGGATGTGACAAGTCGATTCAAAACATGCTAGAAGATGGAGCGGAAAATGAATTGAATGGCTGTGTGGAGCCTCGCAGCAAATGTAAGGAGGGTATTTAAACGTATGGCGTGTTTTAGGTAATTAACATATTTTGTGTTCCTTTTTAAAAAAAAATTTTGTATATATATATATAGTGGATATTTCGAAGGCTATCACAATGCGAGGAATGAGATTTAGTCGGTGTTGGTGAGAGAAGACGAAAACAAGTGGCGATTTACAAATCAATAAGTGCATACATATATATATATATATATATATATATATATATATATGTATATATATATGTATGTATATAGTTTATAAGTTGTTGCTTTTGCCTAAGCTTTATTTTATTTTGTATATTCTATGTCTATTTCGTTTTCTTTATTTTTTCTGTTGCTATGTATTATTTATTTATTTGTTTAATTTATTTACGTCCTTGCTTGTTCAGTAGAATGACCTGGTCCATCGTGGTCACACGAGTCGCTAGCTGGCTTGCACGGGTTAATTTTTGAAGGAGAGGAGTAGAAGGAGGATGTGAAAGACGAGTAATGGGAGGTGTGTACGGGATCGAGTGCCATTAGCCGACTGTTGGGGTGTTTAGGTTAGGGTGTGTTTGTCAGGAATAGGAAGATAGGTGAGAAGGGGGCATGAAGAAACTCTTACAATATCTCCACCATGCACTTTACAAACTCATTGAAGAATTCAAAACCACTAGGCCTGAATTCACCACAGTACACGCACTTATGCTACACAAAATAACCACAGCATAGAAAAATGCTATCACAGACCGAAAAAAGACTAAAAAATAAATTCACGTGGCTACTGCATAAATACAACCCCGCACACACTCTCAGGCACGAAGTACCAGCGGTAGTACCTACACACCACAAGCAACGCACACCCTAGTCACAGACCTCACGAATTCCCTCACACACGAAGAAAAAGACCTTATTAGCCTTGGGCCCAAATTCATCATTACTTAAAAAGTAAACGACAACACCCAGTTCGACCTAGAAACACGCTTTTGCAGAACGGCTTACCACATAAAATGGTTTAAATGGATAACAAACAACAACACTCAAACACTGCGCACCACTGATGCCTTCCCTGTATATAAACTAGATCGCCCACTACATCCTCCACCCAAAGACCAGGAACTAGACACTAAGCTTGCAAAATTAAAACGAAAGATATTCGACATCATAAAACACGATCAAGGAAGTGTTATACAAAACATCTCATATAAACAACGCTACTCACTTAAGGAAAAGGAGTTCTGCGTCAAACCTTAAGACATATACGACCACCTTGCACTCACACACCTAGGCAACGACACTATACACCACAACTACTTACATTACATATACACATATCGAAAACAACAACACATGTAGAATTAGAAAACTCGCCAACAAATACAAACAGAACTTCACTACTAAAAATAGCAGACTCCCCACTTTTTACCATCTCATCAAAACGCACAAAAAATCCGCAACCCCACAAATTAGACCAATAGTTTCAAGCATTGAAGGGCCCTTATATAAGATCTCTTGGCTACTCTCTCAACTACTTAAACCCTTACTCTCCTCCTTCCCCGGACACGTCAGTAGTTCCGATGGAGTACTCCGCCGTCTAAACACCCTCCAGCCACAACAACTAAAACAAAGTAAATACGCCTTTAGCCTCGATGTAGTTGCCCTCTACACCAGAGTACCTGCACACCCAGCAGTAGATCTAATCACCGACCACATCTCCTCCTACAACTTACACTGCTTCGGCCTTATTCCTTCAGACATCCACAAACTCTTGCTTATAATAGTAGACAACACATACTTCACCTACCAACGCCATACATCCAGACAAATTACAGGACTACCCATGGGTTCCAGTCTCTCAGAAATAATAGCCATCTCGAACATGGACGGACTAGACCGCCGAGCCCTCAACACTTGCAACTCAGTCATATTTCTCTCAAGATACGTCGATGATGTCCTGATCCTTAGATCATCACGCGCCGATGCTGAGAACATCTACACCATATTATCCGATACCGACCCCCACATAGAATTCACCATCGAACACCCCAGCGATGACGGATCCATATCACTCCTAGATTTCAACCTCCAAATATCAGACGAGGGGACCGTCACTACTAAATTCTATAGAAAAGCAGCCAGCCGAAGTATATTTGTACACTACAAGTCGGTCCTCCCTACTAAGGCCATTATCGGATATGCAAGGAATGAGATCATCCGCATTCAAAACAAGTGCAGTAAGCCAAAGCCAAAAGACAAGACAGAATGCACAAAATCGTCCCACCAGGTCCTAGAAACAAACGGATACCCAAACACTCTCATTAAACACCTCTGGTGGAACCCGAAAAAATGTGTAAGAAGCTTCCCTACCAATACCTGCTTCCTTAAAATGCCACATCTCAGCGACAAGATCACAACGGCTATCCGCAGGGCTATTAGAAGGAAGGGTCTCAATATGCAACTAGCCCACTCCGGACCATCCCTTAGACAGCAGCTTTCTAAACGCAAGCACAACGAAGACCCACCACCATGCACACTGACAAATTGCCCCGTATATCCCGCAACCATCTGCCACCGCATACATGTAGTCTACAAACTAGAATGCTCTGCCTGCGGAAAATTCTACGTGGGTAGCACCACGAGACCACTACACATAAGAATCCAGGAACACACACAAACACAAGCATCATCATTCCACAAACACCTCAACACCTGCAAAAACACCAATATATCTATTAAAGTCGATATTTTAACCACAGAACGCAATATTGGGAATCTTCGCATAAAGGAGTCATTACTAATATCCAAATTACGGCCGGAACTCAACAATCGGATCATCATTCATTATACATACGGCTCCACCAAAGACTTACCACTACACCGTACAACCATAACTCATTAGAACAGATATACCACTGCACATTGCTCATACACCAACTCACAGTCCAGATAGGGCCTTACTACAAGCCCCCTCCCATATAAATTATATAAAAAAAATAAATTCAATAAATAAGTAAAAAACAGAAATATATATATATATATATATATATATATAAACAATAATAAATTGTTAACTGAAGTAGCATAAACCAATATAAAGAAAATATTTTTTTATTTAAGCTTATTCACCTGTTCAAACCCAAATAAACACTAACAAACACAATTAATCATACATAAATATAACCCCACAATAAAGAGCCCAAACAACATTTAATCAAAAAGTAGCAACGATACTCATCATAAGTTTGTGCACCAGTACATGTACGAGTGTACATATATATATTTTATGTAACCGTATGCGTAAGTATGTGTATGTACAAATGCACACATAGGTGGGTATGCATATATGTAAGTGTAAATGCGTATATGTGTATGTGCATGTGTGCATGTGCATGCGAATGTATGTGTATGTATATGTATATGCTTGTGTGTAAGTATGCGTGTATAAGTGCGTGTGCGCATATGTATAATATACATAAATATATATATAAGTGTGTAGGGGTATGTATGCACATGAGCGTGCATATGAGTGTATATTCGTGTACACGTGTATGTATGTGTACGTGTGTGTATGTATATATATGTATATATATATATATATATGTGTGTGTGAATATGTGTATGTGTATATATGTACATTTGTGTGTGCATGTATACGTATGTATGCATATATGTATATAACAAATAAAATTAAATAAATCAACTAACACAAAACACTAAATATCATAACTGCGGCTACCATCAAGCAGACTATAGAGATACCTCCATTACCGGCATGACCTTACTCAGTGACCATAGGAAATGTTTTTAATTTACAGACTGCAAGACAAAAATACTAAATTCTCAAGTACCTTATGCCATAAAACCAAAAGATGGGATGGATAAAGAGAAAGGGAAATGAAAAAGAAGATGTTTATTATCTTCAAAGACCTCACTTGTCCTCTCACCGCTTTATGACTCCCACCCAGGTTACATTCTAACTTTACAAACGAAATAGGAAAATGTTTTTGATTGAAATATCAGTTTTCGACGGTAATTCTTGGCCTGAAGACGTAGTCCTCCAACGCGGGTGATTACAGAAACATGTATGCACATATGTAGCCATTAATGTTTGTATAAATAAATTATATATATATATATATATATATATATATATATATATATATATATATATATATATATATATATATATAACAAGAGCAAAAAAGGAAAACTAATAAGTAGACAAACCTAGGATCAATGATCAAACACACCAAGCTAGCACCTAATATATATTGAGTATCCCAAGTTAAAGGGCTATCGTAATTTAATTTATTTGTTTACTTAATTTAATTAAGTTTATTTATCCTTCTGCTACGAGCTACTCCTGGCAGAAGGATAAATAAACTTAATTAAATTAAGTAAACAAATAAATTAAATTACGATAGCCCTTTAACTTGGAATACTCAATATATACAAGTATCGTTAACTTACTAGTTCTAACAGTTAAATATGGATAAAAATAAATAAATAAACAAATAATAATAAAAAATTAAATATAAAAGAAATATTCCATCTATAACCAATTATAGTTTTATTAAAATAAATAAAATAACTACTTTCTAAAGGAAAGTCAATCGTGTGCCCCTCTTCCCAACTATCTTCCTATTCCTGACAAACACACCCCTAAACTAAACACCCGAACAGTCGGCTAAGAGCAACCCATCCCGCACCCATCCCCTCCACTCCTCTTTCACATCCTTCTTCTACTCCTCTCCTCCAAAAGTTAACCCTGCAAGCCAGCTAGCGACTCGTGTGACCTATATGGACCAGGTCATTCCACTGAACAAGCAAGGACGTAAATAAATTAAACAAGTAATTGAATAATACATAGCAGCAGAAAAAAATAAAGACAACGAAATACACATAGAATATACAAAATAAAATAAAGCTTAGGCAAAAGCAACAAGTTATAAACTAATTAATATATATATACAAAAAAATTAAAGAAAAGGAACAAAATATATGTTAATTACATAAAGCACGCCGTACATATAAACCCCCTCTTTACATTTGCTGCAAGGCTCAACACAGCCATTCAATTCATTTTCCACTCCATCATCTAGCATGTTTTGAATCCATCTGTCACGTCCACCATCTGAAAAGGGGAAGTTTTTCCCGAAATATATTATGAATATTGTCATAGACATAACAAGTAAGACATTTGTATTTAATACAAATGAATAAATATATGTAGATATAGACGGTGCCCGGAAAACTCGTCCCGGGAAAACTCGTCCTGGGAAAATTCGTACCCGGAAAACTCGTCCCTTATTGAATAAATATCGATTAAAAACACATTTTATTACCGTTCTTGAAGGAGATATTGTATATAAAAGAGAATACACATCCTATAATATTTTTTTAAAATATTTTTAACTCTTGCTTAAAAAAAATAAACTTGATTACGGAGTACAGATACGAAAAATGAAATCAAATATTTATTAAAAAAATACTCTAGTTTTAACACATTTTCTGTCATTACGAAACAAAATCAAAGAAAGAAAACACATATTATCAAAGAAAGCAATTATTTTATTTAGAAGAATTAATTCAGTTTAAATAATTCTTGTGTTATTACAAAACAACAAAAAAGAAAACACGGTCTTATGTAATTTTGGTATCGCGCTGAAATAATAGGGTTATTATTTCGAAAGTCATTCTTAACATTGAGAGGGGAGGGTATCATTTAAAAGTCATTTCGGGGGTACTTGTGCAGTACTTAAAAATATACAAATTTATTTTCTTTTGGAGGTGGGGGAGAGGCTCGTTTTAAAACTATATCTACCTCAGTATTTTCTTTAATTTTCGGACATTTTTTTGTTAAAAATTATTTACTAAGTCATGTCGAGTGCGACATTACTTGTCATTTCTTTTAAACTAAATAAACTCTTTGAAATAAGTTTAAACACCATTAACTTACAAAGCTAAGTAGAAAACGACAACTTAGAAAAATCAATTTAATTTTTTTTAAACCATAAACATGTAAAAATATTCTTGAAGATATTATGGGATGTGCATTATTACCTAAAAATATAGAAATTTATTTTCTTTATAGGGGGGATCGTTTTAAAACTATATCTACCTTAATATTTTCTTTATTTTCCTATTTTTTGAGCAGTTATCCTTCTAAGACGTGATCCTCTTATGTCCGACATTTTTTGGTCATAAGTATCACTCGACATTACTTTTTTTTTTGTTTTAAATTAAATATAACTCTTTAAAATAAGTTGAAAGACCCAAAACTTTCAAAGCTAGGTAGAAAACGAAAACTTGGAAAAATTAATTTAATTTTTTTTAAAACAACAGTGAACAAGTATAAATATATTTTTTTAACTATTATGGGATGTGTATTCTCTTTTAAAGACAATATCTTCTTGAAAAACGGTCACAACATGTTTTCAATCGATATTTGTTCAATAAGGGACCAGTTTTCCTACCTAGCAAAAGGGAACGAGTTTTCCGGGGTCGAGTTTTCCGGGTACGAGTTTTCTGGAGACGAGTTTTCCGAGGACCAGTTTTCCTAAATTCTATATAGACATATATGTGTATACTTATTGATTTGTAAATCGCCACTTGTTTTAGTCTTATCTCACCAACACCAACAATCTCATACCTTGCATTGTGATAGCCTTCTAAATCTCTACTACATACCTATCCCACACAATGTGGCAAGCAAACTTCATATCAATTCTCTTTATATATATATACATACATACATATATATATATATGTGTGTGTGTGTGTGTGTGTGTGTGTGTGTGTGTGTGTGTGTGTGTGAGAATTGGAGAGTCAAACATTTTAGAAAACATTTTTTATATATATATTTAAATGAGAACATTAGAAAACCTGAAAATGTTATGAAATGATACAATCATTTTTATTTACTTTTTTGTTGTTTTTGTTGTGTAAGTCTGAATTTTCGCCAATAACTGCGAAAATTCAGACTTTAAAACAAAAACAACAAATAAATAAAAATGGTTTTATCATTTCATAACATTTTCAGGTTTTCAAATGTTCTCATTTTTATATATATATATATATATATATATATATATATATATATTAGATTTATATTTGTACTTATTATGAATATTATTTTATTACAGTTATTACGAGTTTTTGTGGATTTATTTGTTTATTATTATTTGTACTTACTAGTTATCACTTAGGCCATCATCAGAGATTGCTCATCGATAACAAGCAGTGATGTTCCTGCAGTCTAGGTGACAATAAGTCTCCCCAGAGTTCTGGTAACTTTTACCAATGAATTTGCGTTATAACAACAGCCGTTTGCCATTGACTTCTCACTGGCAATGACCATGTTTCATCCTTGAAATTTGAATAGCAAAGTGCCTCATAAAGTTTCCAGTTCTCTTCGTGATCATCCAGTGGAGGTATGGGTGGTTTTTGTTGTTGTTGTTGTTGTTCTTCTTCGTCTTCTTTTTCTTCTTCTTCTTCTTCGTCTTCTTTTCAATCTTTCCATCATCCTTGGCCCTTCTATATTATTTGATATGATGCCAGATGATGCCGACTCTACAATATGATGGGGGTTAATTTACGATAATACAGTTTCAATTTTCTACATTTCATGTTGTGTTCCTCCATCTTTTCTTTTCACTTCCGTTGCTGCTTCCATGCAACCAGCTTGCGCCTCTAACTCGTGTGTTAGTGTTCGCATTCAACAGTTTTTCTTAATATCCATTTCATTATTACTATCCATTATATCTTTTCAGCCATTCTCTTGATTTCAATATCTCCCATTCTTCTTTTTTTTTCAAAGTTTTTCTGAATTGTTCCTAGTGCTCCTGCCATTATTGGCATTATTTTGATTTTCTTCATCTTCCATGTGCCTTTCATCTCTCTTCCTGCCAGTTCAGTGAATTTGTTTCGTTTCTCCGTCTCCTTGATATTCACCCTGTGGTCTTCAGTCCACGGTTATTAAGGGTGTTGTAAATTTATTCTCTCGCTTGTGCTGTTAAGATTTTCCCCTTTGCTTCGTTAGCAGGTTATGAACTTGTATTTGTTTGGTTAGTTAGTAGTTTTTGTTTTACGGCGTATCAAGTCTTTTTTTAGGTTATTTAATGCCGAATCCAGTGATTTTGAAGAAGAATTTTTCAGTAGAGTATATATTATTTAAAATCGGTTTCTATTTAATCCATAGTTGGGACCCTAACAGGTAATACCAGTCCGGGTCAGAGTGGACCTGAGAGCAATGGCAATTAAAGGTTGGTGCTTCACTATCGGATATAGTCTAAGGTCATATCCAGGACCTGTAGTTGCTTGGGGCGGTTCCCTTTTCGGTATTTTTTTGTATCAGTGTGGTTCAACTTTTTTCGCGATGAGAGAAGAGAATTTCTTTTTTTAGGTTGTGTAAGGAAATCGAGTTATTGTAAAAAAAATTTTACAAGCGAGGACCAGAGATTGGAAGCCAGTCGAGGACGTTCCGTAGAAATAACGATTGAGTAAATGAATGCCTTAATTATCTCTGAGAAAAGGGACTGTAAAGGACAAGAGATTGTGAGGCAAACATTTTTTGCTTTGTGGAGTTTTATTACTCATTTATTAATATAGTATTGTGGAGCTTGTATCACTCATTCATTGATATAGGATTGTGGAGCTTGTATTACTGATCTTCTCTTCTCTATATAAATAAAATGAACTCATTTTTCCCGTAGGATTTTGACCTTAATAGGATTAAAAATCAAGATATTTCATGCAAATATAATATGCACAAACGGCAGAACAATATCTGAGGTGTGTTATAGGCTTATTATTTCTCAAATTCTTCGATAATCTTAGATTTCTATACTTTTTTCTGCTGAGAAGTCACGGCCAAAATCGGTTAAGATCAATGGAAGTGGTAAAATATTTTCTCTCTAATAAATTCCTCCTCCCCCTGCCATCACTTAACACCGTTTGGGGATCGTTTACAAGGAACAGTTGAGAAGAGAACACCGGTTTGGCTTCGTAGTTCTTTCATGTGAAGTTATTTAAAATTACTAAACTAAGTTGCAGTGCTCTGTGGCGTAGTGGTTAGCGTGCTGGACAATTCACATTATATTTTCACGTTCGCGCCGACCTACCGTAGTCGTTTTTTTTTTTTGTTGTTTTTTTTTTCCTAAACAACTGGAATGGACTTTTCTTGGTAGCCGAACTGTTAACGTTGCAGATGTTTTTTTTTGTTTTTTTTTTCACACTTTATTTTCCTACTTTTACTCATGACTCCGGGTTTGATCCTTCCTACTTACCTACCATAACATTTTTTAAACCCCCCCGTCCCGGAAACAAACAGTCGGGCAACGCCGGGTACCCCCGCTAGTTCATTAATATAGTATTGTGGATTGTGTATTACTCATTTATTAATATAGTATTGTGGAGCTTGTATCACTCATTCATTAATATAGTATTGTAGAGCTTGTATTATTCATTGATATAGTACTGTGGAGCTTGTATTAATCATTTATTGATATAGTATTGTGGAGCGTGTATTACTCAATCGTTAATATAGTATTGTAGAGCTTGTATTATTCAGTGATATAGGATTGTGGAGATTGTATTACTCATTTATTGATATAGGATTGTTGAGCGTGTATTACTCATTTATTGATATAGGATTGTGGAGCGTGTATTACTCATTCATTTATATAGTATTGTGGAGCTTGTATTACTCATTCATTAATACGAGGGGCGTGCAATAATACTGCTCCTGACCAACTCTCAGTTGTCTGATCTAGCTGAAATTTTGCATGTGCAATAATTTATATCTCTACGGGTTATGTGGCAAATTACAGCTCTTAACTAATTGTGCTTTTTTTATAGTAATTTGAACTGAGTCAGGTGTGAAATGGAGCCTGTTGAATGTCGAGCAATGATCCGGTTTTTGTATTTGAAAGGACGCACACCACAGGAGACTTTTAATGAAATGATAGAAACTTATAGTGATAATGCCCCATCATATGACCTTGTAAAACGCTGGCATTGTGAATTGAAACATGGCCGGAAGTCTGTAGAAACAGCTTCCAGACCTGGTCGGCCCCCTTCTGCCATCGATGAGGATTATCTCCATCAAGTTGAGGCTACCATTTTGGAAGATCAGCAGATTACTATTCGCCAAATAGCCCAAGATGTCAAGATTAGTACAGGGTTTGTGGAAACTATAATTCATGACCATTTGCATATGCATAAGGTGTCTGCCAGATGGATTCCCAGGTTGCTCACACCATTCCAAAAGCGAGAACGCGTCGAGTGCTCGAGGATGAATTTGGAGATCTGCCAAGAAGATGAGTCAAATTTTTTCAAAAGACTGATTACACAGGATGAAACCTGGGTCTATTACTATGATCCAGAGACCAAAGCCCATTCAATGTAGTGGAAGCACTTGAACTCACCGCCTCCAAAGAAGGCAAAGGTTCAGCCCTCTGCTGGCAAGGTCATGCTCACAGTCTTCTGGGACCAGGACGGAGTAGTGATGACAGATTTCTTGGCAAAGGGTACCACAGTTACAGGAGCCTATTATGCTTCACTTTTGAGGAAATTAAGGGAGGCTATCAAAATCAAGAGGCGGGGCAAGATCAGTAAAGGTACCCTCCTCCTGCAGGACAACGCTCCGGTCCACAACTCGCATGTCGTCAGATCAGAAGCACGGGCGTGTAGTTATGAAATCCTTTCACATCCTCCCTACTTTCCTGACCTTGCACCTTCTGATTTTCAACTCTTCCCAGCCATGAAGTTGTTTTTAAAAGGAAAGCGTTTCCCAGAAGATACAGGCTTAATTTCTGAAGTCACGTCGTGGTTGGAGGACCAGCCTGGAGTGTTCTACAAAAACGGTCTCCAGAGCTGCATCAAACGATGGGAGAAATGCATAACCCTGGATGATTCCTATCTAGAGAAAGACTAATAACTGTGCCAAGTTCCGTTGCTCTACTGCTATGGGAAGTGGTTCAGGGGCATTACTTATTGCACGTCCCTCGTATAGTATTGTGGAGCTTGTATTACTTATTCATGTATATAGTATTGTGGAGCATGTAATCCTCATTCATTAATATAGCATTGTGGAGCTTGTATTACTCATTCATTAATATAGTATTGTGGAGCATGTGATCCTCATTCATTAATATAGAATTGTGGAGCATGTAATCCTCATTCATTAATATAGTATTGTGGAGCTTGTAGTAATCTTCATTAATATATTACTTTGAAGCTGGTATTTACTCTTTCATTTATATAGTAGTAATTCCAGTGCTTCTTCCATTCATCGGTTTAATACAATCTATCGTTCACAATGTACTTGGTGACTACAAGGGAAGACAAGAAATCATTTGAATAAGCTACTTCCGAAGAGTATAAAAACAGCCGAGAAGGGATACGTCGTCATTTTTCAATTGAATCACACACTTGCATTTATCTGGCCTCCAAGAGGACATCTAATGTCACCTATATCACGATCAAATAAAATACATATTTGTTATTTAATGCAAATCATAACATCACAATTAAGATACCACTACGCTTCCTCTGACTGAGGCAATAACTAAAGAAATGGGAAATATTCTTAATTTAGCGAAAAGGCATATATTAATATGTTGACGTTGCTTTCTTTTCTGATAACAATGTGTGGGCATTCCGAGGCCATGGACATCTGAGATCAATTAAAATAATCGATTCTTAAGTAATTTCTTTGAATATGCTTTTTAGTCAAGGCTTCCAATCGAACAGTTTCTTCTCATCCCTTATTTCTTTGAACCGTTGCGTTCGTTTCCAGCAACAGCATGTCCAGTTTACATCTGAATGCATGAGATGAAATCATGATCCCGATTTCTTGTGTACATGTCACCGTCGCTCTGCGAACCCAAATCACTAGATTTATACTGGCGAACGTACTCCACAATTTAACAGCTTTAGGCTACTGGTAATACCACATTTGTTCAAGCAGAATATAATGCCTACGAAGATTGCTTTTTAGTTCCGAATCGAAGATAAATCTGTATTCGGTTGTGAGGTCCTTATTTCGGAACATTAGGGAATATGGAATAACTTATTTTAGGTGACTCCGAGATGTAATCTGACTCAAAAACGTAGTGTGATATATTGGGTTTCTTAGTATATGTATACATATATATATATATATATATATATATATACACACACACACACATATATATAGTACTGTTGTATATGGGGTTTCTTATTATAAATGGTATATATATTGTATATACACATACACACACACACACATATATATATATATATATATATATATATATATATATATATATATATATATATATATATATATAGTACTGTTGTATATGGGGTTTCTTATTGTAAATGGTAGTGTGGTATATTGGGTTTCCTCGAGTCGATCGAAGTGCAGATAAAATTTTGCTGTCAAGGGTCTAATGTAAGGTTTGACTTGCATGGAAAGAAGAAAGATGAAACAAGCAGCACGTGTTACGGTAAATCGTCGATGAGGTTTATGAGATGAGAAACTGATTCCAAACGGATTGATGTTAGTTGATATAATAAGGTCTTAAAATATTAATTGGAAGTTTAGACTCTCAATGTGTCTATCTCTGTTTCTCGCCCCCCCCCCTCTCACTATACCAAGTCGATAATTAAACGATGATAAGATGTCGGTATCATAATCGTGTACGTTAATTAAGTGAAGTTAAAACGACCTTATGTGTTTCATCCAAAGAAACTAACGGTTGACTCAGCCAATAAATGTTTATTTCATTATGATCAAGAAAGAGCCAATAGTGTCCATATATTTCCAGTACAAGGAAAAGTGTTTAAACATATTGAATGACCTTGTGACAAACTCGCATGTTCTGTTAAAATTAAATAAAACTATACTTTTTTAAAACTACTGTTTATGTTGAGTCTTATTCTGATAAGGTTTCAGCAGATGTACCCTCCGATCTTCTTCGACTGTATTTTGTCGAATTCGGGAATCTTTCTGTTGAACTCGTGAATCTGCACGAGATTTCAAACGAGATCTTTTATTTAATCCAATAGTGTAGCATGCTCTCGTCCCGTCAGCCATTGTTGTGTGTCGGTAACACGGCTAACGTGGAATTGAGTTGAACCCAACTTACTTGTTCCAGGTAAGTGCAAAGAGGTCAAGGGGTTGCCGGTGACACATATCAAACTCATTGATTTCCATTGACAAAACGCGCACCTGCATTGATAGAAAGTGGGTTCGTGGATTTTGAGTGCAGGCCTCTTTACGGTACTTACAACCTTCACAGATGCACCCTGATATTAATAGACACGCACACGAGATATTTATAAGCAGTCGGATTTGGAGCCGAAGCTTTGTAGTCAGATTTGATCGAAGATAGTTATTTTGAGACCAGGAATGCCAGACACTAAGATACGTCGCCGAAGACGAAAGAAAGCTTAAGTTAGCAATGCAAGGGGTTTCTGTTTCACTCTAAGACGAATAAAGAAATCTTTGACAGAAAATCGACGAACTACTAAGAATAACATAGTAAGTAGATACACAACTTAAAGGCCTTTAAAAGAGTTGACCGCGTGTATACACACCAGACTTTATAAATGTATATAAACTGTATATATAAAACTTGTATATTATTGAATGGGAACAGATGCACGCGGGCGAGTCTAAAGAGACCATCATACAGAGGCCATTAGAACACCCACATACACACACGATAGAGCAAGACTTACGTAGACTAGGTTATATAGAATGGCACAACATAACACCATGGAATCTTAAGTAATTCTCAGTCATATATTAGTATCACCAGCACTAAAATTGATTATTAAATTTTAAGAAAAGTGTCACTTAGAACTGATTTACCTAGTACTTTATTCGTTACGCTACGCGTCCTTGTGGTAAATATAATAAAACAAGTGGCATTAAAGCTAGACGGGTTGAACCCTTTTCCCCGGAAGGAGGAAGTTTCTGGGGAATATCAAACTCACAAAGGATACCTAGTCGCATGTATATTCCGGTTAGGAAAGATGACGATGTTTTTGCAATTTTTGCAGAGAGTAGCAAAAGTCCTTTTTCTGTACTGTGCCTGGTATTCTAAAATGCTCACCCATCTAGCACTGACCAGGCTCAACGTTGCTTAACTTCGGTAATCTAAGGAGACTTAGTGTATCAGCGTAGTTATGTCGTATATGGAGAATATAAGAATCTAAATAATCAAGTCTTCGGCTCAAAAATTTAGAGCCATCGGATGTTTTATTGAGTTGGTGATCAAACACTTGATATTTGTCTGATCAATTATCAACGTCTCAAAAAAGGTGAAGAGCTGTGGAAGAATAAAGATGATAAAACTTGTTCAGCAATAGCAGACGGAAAAAAAGATAAACATGTTGGCACCTATGGATTCTCCTACGGATAGAATTGAGAGATATACTCATTCTCTATCTCCCTCTCTCTTTTCATTAAATACAAAAACACATGTATAAAAAATTAAAATAACCTATAATATAAATCTCACCTGTCTGTTTAAATGTATGTATGCATGTATGTCTCGCAAAAACCTTTGACAGAAGCAACGGATTTTCACGAGATTGGTATCAATTTGAAGCTCGACTTCTCGGACGACAAATATCGAAAAATTGGCCGAAAACATTACTTCCTTCACCCTCAACTGGGCATTTTTCTACAGAGAGGGGTAACAAAAATCGTTCTATCATGCGTTATGATAAATTGATGGTTATTTGTTCTATTTAATATTAACAACTAATCATTCTTATTACTTCCTATTAATATCCAACTTTGCATTAACGAACATCATAATATTTAGTGCGCTGCACCTTATCATAACAAAAGTTTATACATAATTTCAACCAGAACGACCCAGTAATTTCATATAAAAGTGTAACGGACAGGCAGACAGACAGACAGACAGACTAATAAATGTTTAATAAAAATTCCCATTTTTCTCTTTCACACACGCATATACACTCTCTTTTTCATCTTTCTCTCACTCCGTTTAAACTCTGTTTCTCATTATTTTTCTTGTTCTCTCTCTCTCTCTCTCTCTCTCTCTCTTTCCTTCCCTCTATTTCTTTAATGGTAGGAAAATTGTTTATCATTTTATTGAAAAAAGAATCTTCAATTTAATCACATCGTCTTAATTTTTCTTTTCCACCGAGACGGAACTTATTAATTGGATTGATTTCCCAACAACGAGCAGCTTCCTGGATGTTAAACAAATAAAAACATTGAAATGTTGATGTAGGAAACTATTTATGACTTTTATTTATTCATGTAGTTGTTTGCTTATTTGTCAGTCTAATATATAAATGGCTATATGTCTGTCTGTCGGTTTGTCTGTCAGTCTCTATATTTGCAAAACTAAAAGCCGCAGCGCGGCACTAGGGGCCTCAAATGGTTGGATTTTTTTACGGGTCGTTCTTTTATGGGTCTTTAGCCGGTTAAAATTATTTTTAAGGAGTCAAAAATCGGTGAAAATTGAAAAAATCGTTAAACATTTTGTACATTCATCTTAGATTGTCTTTAATTTTTAAGTTTCTATCGGTTTATATGCGTGTCACGTTGGCACAGTGGTAACGTCATCAGATTTGAATCTTAGCTTAATGCCCCTAAATTTATTTATTTATTTTATTTATTTGTTTATTTATTTTATTTTATTTTTAAATCACAGCTATATAATAATATTTACGAAATCTGGACGAATTAAAATATCATATTTAAGTGTATTTTACGCCCATAGGCAAATCGCTCCCTCTGCTTGTCTTATATAACGTCGATAGATTGCTTGGTATATATGTATACGCTGGTAGAAATGCATATATACATGGATAAATGTTTGAAGTTTAAGACATAAAAATATTGATAGTTGAATCTGTTTTTTTTTTAATATTTGTGGTAGTTTATTTACCTGAATGCCAGTTTGTCGTTTTTTTTTATTTTTAGTAATATCAGAAGAATAGATGTAGGCATTGTGATGTATTTACAGACATATTTTATATATGCTGTGTTTTTATCTATCATTTCGATTTTCCATTATAGGATTCTTCTCTCGTCTCGTGTGTGATGCTATTATACCAGGCTGTCTGAAAATATTGGCATTCTAACCTAACATTCAGTAAATATTTGTTATTGTTTTTTCATTTCATTTCACAAACTTAGATATGTCCCCAAAGCCAAAAATTAAAACAACAATTGTCCACTACAAAACAACGAAAACAAACTCGATGAATACATATTTGAAGCTATTAAGAATTTGAAGCATTTTTTTCAACAAAATGCTTGAATCCGACGTTACATAACCAGAAAATGTTGACATGCAGTATGGCAAAACAACCAAACCAAACCAAACATTATTAAAATATTTGAAGATATAAAAGAATTGTGCATAAAACTGTTGTTAAAACAATCAAATGTTAAATTCAATACAATTCTGCCGAAAACTTGCTACTCCAAATCTCAACGCTCTACTATCGAAAACTCCAAATCTCAACACTCACCTGTTAAAGCTCAACTCTAGAACGCGACGAACTGCTGACAACACCCACTCCTTTGACATCAAAATCACAAAATCAATCGAGTCTCTGAAAATTCAGGCCTTTTATATCCAACCGGAAGCATTTCATTTGCGTATTAGGTGACAATATCGCAAACATATGAAGAGAAGAGGCGGCCATTTTTTTTTCAATTTTTCTTCATTCTTTTTGTCTAAACAGAACCCTACAGACTTCACACAAACAGGTTTGTTCTAAGTTTTTAAGTTCTTAATTACAGGAGAGCAACTTATTTTGCCTTTATTAGCACTTTAGACAACAAATCCAGTCATTTAAGAAAAATTACATGGCATTAAATAACCAGGAAAGGATTGATATACCATAAAACAAAACAACCAAACAAAACCTTATTTTTGTGAGTCGTTGCTTTTCTAGTAGTGACGGAGTAAGCGGGGAAGATAAAGCTAAATAATTAAAACATTTTTTATATTCTTATATAAATGTAACAGAGCACGGACGCGCGTGTGGCAGCTGTATGCAAATTACCGAGCCGTGTGCGAGGTGACGTCACGACAAGGAAAAAGATAAAGTCTATAAAAAGAACGTGAGCACAAACCGAGGATGACGATCACGTTTTATACCGGATATTACATGGAAATAAATATCGTTGTTTCAACAGAAAAAAAATGAATAGAGTATTCCTTATTTTGGTCTCCTTTAGGACGGAGTCTAAAACATGTTGGATCCCTGCATGTTAACATGTGTGTAAACGTATGTAAAGTTGCATAAATAGGGATATTTCTTTATGTCCAACAGTCAAATTTATTTTAAACGTAATTAATATATTACGGAATTTGCTCATTTCCAAATATCAGAGAGATTTACCACTTTTAAGAATTGGAGAATATTGCATCGCTAGAAAATAATACATTCCCAACAAATAAAGCGGACACCATGATTAAAAATCGAACCTGCCATCTTGAGATCGTTAATTGAAAGTTCTACTTACTGAACTATTCGGCTTTCTTTCATAGATGACTGTCGCTCAATGACGTAGCTCTCATTTTGTAGGATATCGGGGGCTTCCACATTAATAAACCTTATGCTTAACTTCTAACATTGTGCCCAACTTGTTCTGTACTTGTGTCATGCAGGTGTTTTGTGATTTTGAAAATGTCAGAATATATCTATCAGGTATGACTCAAGCCAACAACGACAGCTGTTTATAATACTCAATCAAGTCAAAATTACCTGAATTCGAAAGGTTACACCCAAAAGAACTCGTCATCACTCATTATGCATGAATACCTCTCTTTCTCTCTTTTTATATCTTTCACTCTCTTTCTCTTTTGTGTTCTTTCGCTCTCTCTTTCTCTCTCTCTCACTTGCATGAAGAAGAAAAGGGGAATTGAATAATAATTGTATTGTTTTAAGACAGTTGGATCTTGCATCTCGTACGCGACAAAGAGTTAGTAGTTGTGTGCTCACGCATTGATGAACGACTAAATATACTCCTCCATTGTTAAACATAAAATAAATTATATGTTTTTATAAAAATGCATTTGTTCACTATTTTTTGTACAAGCGTTCAATTTCAGCATGCGATCCCTGCCATTAATGCTGATGATGGAAATGCTGCCTGTAACGACGCAATGAAGCAACAAGAAGCGACTCATGCCAGTCGGTTATAGTCGACGATATTATCATCCGTTTTATATCGTGTCTAACACCGGGGGAGCTGGTTTCTTGATCAAATAACACTCCCCGGAAAACAATACGGTCATAGGACTTAAAATATTACCTTAAAAATAATTATAACTTTGGCGTGACGCCATAAATGTTTTATGTACGTCATCTTTTAAAACATGAATTTAAACATAAGTGATAATTTTTTAAATGTCTGTGCAGAAATCAATAGCGTTGAAAATAATTGAAATAGTTTGAAACTATTTTGCTTTAACTACGCATTGTCTGTAGTGTTTTTTTTTTATAATTACATAATTCTCATAACCTAGCAATAATATGCGACCCGAGTGAGCATATAATGTTTAATACCTTTAAAAACACAAAAAAAAAACACGAACGTTATTGCTTCAGGTGCTTGTAGTGATCATTAATTGGTATCCACAACAAAATAGAAGAATTATATCAAATCCGTTGCAACTGTCGCTGGAAAAATGGTTGAATTATTTTATCGCTCCAAAAGGGTTCTCACTCCTGGTACAATCGTTTACCTATAAGAGAAACAACAGAAGCATTAAGGCGCCTCTTTCGCTTCGCTATCCAATTGAAGACCTTTGTAAAAGGTCGAATACCCAATTAATCCTCCAATCAGGGTATGTGATGTCACGGCAGGCAGGTGATGGATGAACGGTTGAACAGCTTGATGGTTTCTTCCTGAACTGGTCAACTCTTCGTTGTATTAGGCAAATGATAATGATTGAGATACAATGACTAAGACTACCCGCTCTGTATGAGCATTGCCTATATAGCAAGTAATTGCAATCTATTATAAGTTCTATACTGAAAAGAACATTATGGTGGAACAGTTCAGAGTGGACTGATGAGCCATGATTATTGATTTCTGCAAAAAAAAACCAGACCTGATGCATAAAGAAGGATGGGAATAGATTCATTTGAATATTAAAAAAAAAGAACGCTCAACATCTTTTTCTAGTTGTCCAATACTGATCTTCACAAGGCTAATACGATTGATTCCATAGAACTAATTTTACTTAGGAATGGTCCCTTATGCAAGAATGCCAACGATAGAATCAAGCCGGGCAACAAAGATGTATCGTGTTGATAGAGGTACAATGGCTAAGACTATCCGCTCGGTAGGAGCAGTGCACTTTTAGCAAGCAATTGCAACCTGCTATAGGAACTATACTTCATTGAACCTCATGGTAAAGCAGACCGAATACACAGAGAACTGAAGAGTCGTGATCATCGATGTCTGAGAAAAACATACCTGATACATAAAGAAGAAGACTAGTCCATATAAAATACGCCTGTTTATCGTCACCTATGCTTGTAACTCATGGTTTATTTAATGAAAAACACGTTTTTTCTTATTTTACCTCTAATCCAGCTCGCTAGTTATATAACCCGGTCCTCACACATATGACAGCGCCTTATCTAACCGTTTCAAGTACAACCAAAAGAGAAACGTTCCAATTAATAAAAACTATAATCTTACTTAACGTATTATATTGTACGTAGACGTATGAATAAATATAAAAAAGTATCCATATGACGTCAACATAAAACTTTTTTCAGGGTTTAGGAAGATAAACATTTTTAGATAGATAATTTTTATTTAGAATCGTTCCAGACAAGGCATGAAACCATTTCATGTAAGAAGCTAAAAAATGACTTCAAGGTCAAAGAGCTAACCAATGATAAGCGTTAGATTGCTAGATCTCAACTCATAAAACAGTAATACTTTCTCTGTCCAAACAATTGCTCATGGAATGTGAGGATTAAAAGACAAAACAAAGGAAAGAGGAGTAACAAGACTGTCAGGAGTAAACACAAAATCTGCGTTGTCCTCTCTTTTATATTTATTCATTTACATATTTTACTTATTTAGTAAAATTAGATCGATATATTAATTTGTATTAATTTGTACCACCTCTTTGTAAACATCGATGCCATGGTTGATATTAGAATTTCAGAGAATTTAACGTTTACACTTTTCAGTCCAATATTCACAGTCAACTGCAAAGAGGGCTTCAACTAATACAAAAACATTTAGCTACTGTTAGTGTCTTATGTCTATAAAGCCACTATTCACGCATGCGTATTTGGGCTATGCTCTACTTTCCTTTTTAGACATGTTGCAGAAAGGAGTGTCCAACCTAATAGGTCCCGCACTTGATACCAAAGTCTAGCTCCTATCCCGTTGCACCCTTGTCATACAGAATGTGTTTCGGGAACTCACTGCTCGTGTACTTGCACAGCATAAAAACCTGCAACAAATCCAAGTAGCAGCAAATGCTTCTTTCCTCGGAATTTTCTTTTCTCCTCCCACTTTCCCCAAATGTACGAAAATACAGAAATATAAACAAAACGTAAGCTAACAACTTGCCGCGCAAATCCGCACGGAGGTTGATCTCTAAATATTTGTTCCTAAATTATCTTAACCCCCTATATCTAAGTTCCATATGCTTAGCTTTGAGTGAGCAAAAATTGAAAAAAATTATCACAGTTGTATAATTTCAAGTTGTATATTATGAACAAAATGAAATAACGTTATTTTTTTTTGTTTTATCATTCATTGGGAATCCTGGGCGAATGCCGAACACATAATATATTGAATTTTCGTGTAATACAAAGATGAATATGATCAGTGAAGTTCTCGTAAAATTTTAATCGAAAATATTTTTGCTGGTGAAGGGCTTCATTTTTCATTACATTCATTGACAGAGTGATATACGCCCGAAGATCCATATTTGTAAACCAACTTTAGAAAACAGTTTATCTAAATTATATGCACGATATGAAATATCCATCAATATCTTTTAGATTGCGAATGATTAACTATTCTGGGAATTTATGATAACTTTTCTATAAAATATTTTGTACAACGTTTTTTTTTATATTTGTGTAAATATTTGACATAATCATGAAATGAATGAACTTAATTAGCATATAACTTTACATTGTACAAAACACATAATTGGCTGGTTATTCAGAGGGAAATAGAAGTGTTTTAAACGTTAAAACATCAATTGCAATCTTTAATGAATTTTCCCTGTGGATTATAAATTTCTTTAGTTTTGTATCATAAGTAATTTAAAACCATTGTCTGGAAAAGTTTATAAACTCGTTAAATATATTTGACATAGATTTATAAAAAACGAGCATATATATATATATATATATATATATATATATATATATATATATAGATAAATAGATATATAGATAGATAGATAGAGAGAGAGAGAGAGAGAGAGATTCTAGTTGATATGTTCAAATTTCGAATTTATTGCTTGAATCAAAGAATACAATGTCTAAATAAATGCCCTTAATCCATGAGTTTCCAATGTAAATATATCTCCTCAGAGGAAAATTTCGAGCAATATATTAATATTGATTCGCAATAATTTTGCTAAGTAGCACATACAAAGAAAAATGTTAAAAGTGAAATGCCTTTACGTGACATAGTTAAAGGGAATGGATGTAGAATGTTAAGAAATCTGTCTCTCTGTCTCTTTTTCTACCTCTCTCTCTCTCTCTCTCTCTCTCTCTCTCTCTATATATATATATATATATATATATATATATATATATATATATATATATATATATGTAAGCGAAAATTTTCGTAGAACAAACTAACCATTGGGAGATTATATCTCAAACAATAATAAATCTAATTGTTACTTTGACTATAGAACTACTAACTTTTCTCGAAGGCTGCCATATTACATCTCTCTGACTCTTGTTCAATCTGCTAACACTTGAAAGAACAAGACTGCCGCATTCATAATTCGGACAATTATACAATGATTATACATCTCTCCTCAAATATAAAAAGACTCAGAATTCTTAAAGATGTGTATATAAAACTAGACACCCCCACAATCACGAGTATTTTAACGTGTCTAGCTAAGTAAGAGAATTCAACTAATCGATCGAATGCAATCGTGAAAAAAAAAGAATATAAAAATTACGGATCATACATCGTAAAATTAGACAAAAATAATCTACAAACTATCCGAAAGTCGAAAAATAAAGACTTTTTTTAGCAGAAGCAGTTTATGCCGTACAATAACGTTTGTCTTTACACACACACACACACACACACACACACACACACACACACACACACTCTCTCTCTCTCTCTCTCTCTCTCTCTCTCTCTCTCTCTCTTTCTCTCTCTCTATATATGTATATATGTACACACACAGATACACACACACACACACACACACACACACACACACATATATATATCTGTGTGTGTGTGTGTGTGTGTGTGTGTGTGTGTGTGTGTGTGTGTATGGAATCGTTAAAAAAAATTCTGATTCAAATTCATTACACGATTTTGATTGTAGAAAATATTAAACATGAATTACTTATTACTTAAGCATTAAATGTCTCAAGAAAAAAATTAAATTGTTTCACCGGTGCCTAATGTTTCTGGTTCGAATACAAATCTGTAATAATTTAAATTAAAAATGGAAATCTGCAATGAAACTGAGATTTGTCGAATATTTATAATTGCTGTCTAATATACATTGGTAAAACAAATACTAAAACCCATCAGTAGTATATTTTTCATAAAATGTTCCCATCTTATGCATTAACCGAAAGTAAACAGAATTCAACCGACATCACGACTTCTTACCTTCTTACGCGTAGCTACATTCTAACATTAATAATAAATGGTCACGTAGTTTAGGAATAAATCCTATATATTCTTATATATAAACATATTCATGTAACTAGCTATATATATATATATATATATATATATATATATATATATATATATACAACAATATATATAAAACTCAGAATATATTAGCGCTCCAAACCCTAGTGACCTTACATTTAGACTCATTGTAGCAGGACCAGCCTGTCCGACAAGCAGATTTTAACAACTTAATAGACATCTTATTACAACCTTTCACAAATCAAGTTAAGAGCTACATAAGGGACGACATCCATTTTCTTACTACCTTACCACATACAGTAGAAAACGGGACACTATTAGTTACATTTGACGTTAGCAGTTTATATAGTAATATACCCCATGAATTAGGAAAAGAAGCAATAATATTTTGGATCAACAGACACGCACAAACACTACATCCCAGATTCACAAAGCAATTCATTATCGATAGTATAGACATAATCCTAAATAATAATTCCTTCGAATTCAACAATAGTGTACCAAACACTAGGTACAGCAATGGGAACGAAAATGGCACCGACTTACGCAACCCTTACATTAGCCTACCTAGAAGAAACCTCATATAAAAAGATAGAACAAAAATTTGGCCACAGCACTAAAAAAACTGTTTGTAGAATCATGGAAAAGGTACTTAGATGACTGCTTCATCCTATGGAAACCCACATGGGGAGACATCACAGACTTACACACCATACTCCAGAACCTACATCCAAAAATCAAATTCACCATAGAACAAAGCTCTACAGAATTACCTTTCCTAGATATACTGATAAAGATTAAAGACAACAACATTATCACAGACATTTACTGCAAACCTACAGACACCCAACAATACCTACACTTTAAAAGTCACCACCCTAAAAGCTGCATAAAATCAATTCCCTACACCCTAGCACGTAGAATCTGCACCATAATCAGGGACAATAACCTTCGGAAAATCCGACTCAAGGAACTACGAATAAATTTAAGAAAAAGAAAATACCCATCACAACTTATAGACAAAGGGATCCAACTTGCGACAAATATACCAGTAGAAGATTTGAGAACCCCTAAAGAACGAAACAAAGAAAAAATCCTAACATACGTCTCCACACACAACAAAAACAACCCAGAGCTTTTCACAGAGATAACGAAAAACCTCGTCCTACTTAACCAAAACAGCAAACTAAACAACTTCCTTAAAACAACAAAAATAATAAAAAGCAAACGCCAACCCAAAAACCTAAAACGCATTCTTACCTCACCCAAACTCAATCAAGACGCAACAAAAGGAGTCACAAAATACAACAAACAACGATGTGAAGTCTGCAACATAATATTAGAGGGAAACGCATACACATTTACGAACCCCATACAAACATTCAAAATTTAAAAAAAAACTAGATTGCACCTCAAAAAACGTGATCTATGTAATAAAATGTCCAGCATGCGATAAATCCTACATAGGCGCTACAAAAAACCTTAGTAATAGAGTAGCCCTACACCGATCCAACATCAAAATCGCGGAAAATAGACACCTGCATGTATCACAACATATACACACATGCAGTGGAGGCAGATTCGAGATAATACCCATCTTCCAAACTGACAACTACTTCTACTTGCTAACACAAGAAAAAAAACTTCATAGCAAAGTTTAACCCCGCCTTAAACATCTCTCCATGATTATACACATAAATAAGCAAAACACAAAATACACTTACACGCATGCATACTGGGGTAAATGTGCACACTCACACATGAAAAAAAAAGGCACAATAAAGCACGCACACACTTTCACGGGTGCGCGCGTCCATACCCAGTACAGTACCATTTCTCTAAACCAAACAAACAATTAGAAATTATACGTATGTATGTGTATGTACGCACGTGTGTGCATGTATATACGTGTGTGTGTGTGAGTGTATACATATGCTTGTGTATGCGTGTGTATATATATACATATATATCATCTGTTATCTATGCTACATCTTGTTTGTGTGTATACGTGCACTTATGTTTGGGTGACCGAATCCATGTATACATATGTGCTTGGATTAGAAAAGAAAGAAAACTTCAACCAATATACACATAAGGTGGGATGTATGGATATGTATGTGTATGTGTGATTGTGAGTGCATGTGTTCATATATATATATGGGTGGATGAATGTATACGCATCTGTATGTGTGTGTGTATATATATACATATGTATGCATATGTATGAGTGGATAAATGTGTTCGTGTGGATATGGATATACGCGTATGTGTGAGCCCCTGCATATGTCTGTGTGTGTGCATGTGTGTGTGTATGTGTATGTGCCTACATATTATGTGGATGTTTGTGAGTGTGTATGCACATACATGTATGTGTGTATATATATATGTGTGTATGTGCGTGTATATGTGTGTATATATATCTTCTCCTACCTATTCTCCATCTTACTTGTGTGTGTGTGTGTGTGTGTGCGCGCGCGTACTTATGTCTGAATGATTAAGCGCATATATACATGCGTGTTTTGGTTGGGAAAAAAAATATATATATATAAAAAATACAAAATAAAAAAATTAAAAATAATTAACCAATATGTGCCTGACATGTTAGTGGTGTGTGTGTGAGTACGTGTGTGAGTGTGTAGGTGGGTATGTATATATGTATGCTCCTACATATATTTCTATGTATGTGCGTGTGTGTATATGTGTGTGCCTGCGTGCGTGTGCGTGTGCATGTGTAAATGTACATGTATGTATATGTATGCGTGTGTGATTGTGTGTGAGTGCGTGCTATACATGGGGAAAGAAAGTCTTTAAAAAGAACCCTAAAAAAACATAAAAACCTTCACCAAATGGACCAAAAGCCCCTCTTTGAATCTAACTTTGACCGGACACTTTGAACACTTACAGTTGGAGACAGAATGTCTGAGATCACACATCACTCTGAAAAACACATTTAGTATCAGCGGAGGTAAAAATAACTCTACAAACTCCCATTTTAAAGAAAAACTTTTTACGAAAACATCTGAAGAGAGCACACCCTAAGCTCGAAACGCGTTATAAAAATATTTTAAAATAAAAATATGATGAAAACCTTTAAAAAAACCCACAATTGTTGATGGCTACACTCTTTTAAATATACATTTTTTTCTCTCGTTGGAACTACACAACCATCACTTTAAATATATATATATATATATATATATATATATATATATATATATATATATATATATATACTAGCATGCCAACAGGCGTTGCCGGATCTTAAAATACGCATGAATATTATATTTTAATTAATACAGAAACCTAGCCATGTGTATGCGAGTATTATGTGTTTCTTTTCCAGACCGTTCACTTAAAAGTAAAAAACAAAAAATACTCGAGCTGAGATCGAAACCAAAACTTAAAGACAGTGAGTCAAGTGCGATAACCATTAGACCAGTGTGACACAATCTTAAAAAGGTGTTTTCAAACTACTTATTCTGAACATAAACAATCTTTAATAAGAACTATTTACACATACGCATGGGTGAAACATTTAGTAAACAGATAAATACCCAATCACTCCCAAGTACCAATTTTTCAGTTTTAACCTATTAGTAGCCTTTTTTCCGGATGAAAACGGATTAAAAAGTTTCCCACGTCCTGTATATCGAATTTCAAGACTTTTTGATCAAACATTTTGTTGAGTATATAGGCTGAGAAGTCTCCTACAGACACACGCACACACACATCTTCGCTTATGTATATATATATATATATATATATATATATATATATATATATATATATATATATATATATATACAGACACACATATTCATAAGTGTGTGCGTGTGTTTATACGTGTGTGTATTTTTATGTATATAAATGTACTTCGATGTGTATTCATGCAGGTAATAATTTTATTATATATATATATATATATATATATATATATATATATATATATATATATATATATATATATATATGCACGTTCCTGTGACATTCATAAACACAATTTGATATAAAAATAACCCTAGTTTGGAATCTAGCTAGGTAACAAGATGGCTGAAGGGGGAAATGGCGCCAAATTAACTATTTCAGAGCGGGAAATAAATCACCAAACCTGCGGAGATGGAAATAAGAAATTGATTTCGCATGGAAGAGGAAACATTTTCATTTTTTTTTTTTTGTTGTTAATTTCGTTTTTTATTTTGTCTGCGTGAATAGAAAAGTCGTTATTATATTCACTCTGATTGCACCATTGGGCGACGTTAATTTCAAATTTCATCGACTCAAAACTTTTCATGCGAGCATATCACGTGATGTTAAGGGCTGGGCATATTTCACAAACGATAGAAACAAGCCATTTACATATTTTTACTCTAAGGTATAAATGACCTTGTGTCAGACTTGTCTGATAAAAATATCGGATTTCTTTCGTGCATTAAATAATGTTCATTTAAAAATACATTTTCATTGTATCTTCAAACAATTCCCTAGGTTATATATATATATATATATATATATATATATATATATATATATATACAGACGGATGACAGAGAAATAGAGTCAGGGCTACAGAAAATAAACGAAAGGGAATGTAAATATTAGAAACAGAGAGAAAGAGGGAGCTGTTATATTCTGCTTTATGTAAGGCATAATCTAAATCCACACGTTGACATGGCAGCAATTTTGGAATAAATTCCTCATAGCTGAAACCTGATTCAAGGAAGAAATACGCAGATATGCTGTAGATGCATGATTTTAATTCATTTCCCTTTTCACAAATTTATGTGGCTTGGTGATTCGTCCAAAAATATATCCCTTAATATATTCCATTAATATTTCACTTCTACATTGGCTATTAAGAAGAAACCCTAGAATGTTTCCCTACGCAACTGCTACATTGACGTCAATTATTTTTTTTTGATTTTGAGTTTCCATGTCTGTGTGGTTGTAAGACAACATGTCTAACGATATGAAAGATAGATTAAGATAAAGACAAAAAGCAATAAATTAAATAAAAATAAAATTCTCGTCATGTCTCGAACATCACTTCTCCGAACACGTCTCGAATATGGTTGCTTCTCCAACCACGTTTCGAACATGTGCTTCTCTCAACATTCTTCTCTATCAAAGAGTGTGATTTTGTCTCTGATGTGACGTCACATCGCGCAGCAGGCTTGGTAATTTGCATGTGTTAGCTTCTTTGCTACTATCTTTAGCGGCTCTGTTATAGTAGTTCTCCATACATAGGTTGATAATTGTCTGATAATAGATATGTAGAGGTGGAGAGTGTTAGGAGCGATAGAAAGAGCCTATTTTACAAGTAAGAGCAATTGATCTTATATATAAGCTCCAGAAAAATTTGGTGAGAAAGAAAATAAATTATAATGTTGAGTTCTCATCAAGTGCGGAGACATTCTTGAAAAGTTAAGAAAGAAAAGGACCATACTTCTGATTGCAAAATGCAGATAGGGTGTTTAACATGATTAAACGTAATCTCAATGATAAACTGAACCCATATACACTACTAGATTAATTGTATATTTCAACTAGTCTGAGGGAGATTGACAAGATGCAATACCAAAAAAGAAATGGTATCATCAAGATAGAATACCATCAAGATGCAATACCAGAATGGAAATAGTATCATCATGATTTAATACCATCAAAATGCAATACAAGAATAGATATGGCATCATCAAGATTTAATACCATAAAGATGCTATACCAGAATAGAAATAGCATCATCAACATTTAATACCATCAAGATGTAATACCAGAATAGAAATAGTATCATCAAGATTTAATACCATCAAGATGCAATACCAGAATAGAAATAGTATCATCAAGATTTAATACCATCAAGATGCAATACCAGAATAGATATGGTATCATTTAGATTTAATACCATCAAGATGCAATACCAGAATAGATATGGTATCATCAAGATTTAATACCATCAAGATGCAATACCAGAATAGACATGGTATCATTAAGATTTAATACCATCAAGTGCAATACCAGAATAGAAATAGTATCATCAAGATTTAATACCATCAAGATGCAATACCAGAATAGACATGGTATCATCAAGATTTAATACCATCAAGATGCAATACCAGAATAAATATGGTATCATTAAGATTTAATACAATCAAAATGCAATACCAGAACACATATGGTATCATCAAGATTTAATACCATCAAGAAAAAATACCAAAATACTTATGGTATCATCAAGATTTAATACCATCAAGAAGCAATACCAGAATAGCAATAGTATCATCAAGATTTAATACCATCGAGATGCAATACCAGAATAGATATGGTATCATCAAGATTTAATACCATCAAGAAGCAATACTAGAATAGAAATAGTATCATCAAGATTTAATGCCATCAAGATGCAATACCGGAATAGAAATGGTATCATTAAGATTCAATACCATCAAGATGCAATACCACAATAGAAATGGCGTTATCATTCTTCTGAATAATATTCTCTACAATATAAGCGATATAGAGAAGAAACATGTTTGGGCTTAGAATATCACTCCATTGAACACCGGTATATATTAAAAAAGAAAATGGTAAGACCATTCAGAATTACCTGCAATTTTTAATCCAGAAAACTTAATAATATCAATACTCTTAGCATCAATATCATAATCCTGTAGAATACCAGAATGGCACACTTTATCGAATCCCATTCAAAATATTATGCGCAATGGACCTACCTTCTTATGAATTATACATAAATCGGCAGATCTGATCAGTTATAAAATTCAAAATCTCAAAAGCCAAGCTGAACATTACGATACAAACCCAGACTTTCCAAAAAGTGAACACGTTTGCCGTTAACCAACCTTTCAAGAACTTTGCGAATAACAAAAAAGAATAACATGGCGATATTTATTTAAGTCAGATCGACAAGCAGCGTGTTGAAAAGATAAGGACAACAGGACACTTCTTCAATCAAGAAAGGGGACAAGACTGAAACAAACAGAGATTGAATCATGATGAACAGATAGAAAAATGTTCAGTAGCGCAACGTTTCATAACAACAACAACAACAACAACAACAACAACAACAACAACAAAAGGAATTGAATCGGAACCGAAAGATTTCATTAGTCAAGACTAGAAAGACTCCTGGTTGTTATTTTTGAGTGATAATTACAGAATGATGAAACTGATATATTCGAAAAAAATCTGGAAGGAAAGTACAAAATATTCAAAAGAAGAATAAACAAGAAAAATCTATATATCAATAAAAGTGAAATTATCTGTCTGTGTGTGAATTGTATGTCTGTGTGCGTATGTGTGTGTCTGTGTGTTTACAAACCCTACCAAACTACTCTGTCAATTTTCGGTCTACAGACTCGAGAGATAACATAAGGCGTATTAAGATTTGGGAAAATCTTGTCAAAACGGTTTTCGGCCAGAAATGTGGCTGTCAAGGAGTTAAAGTTCGACGATTTGACCCTTAAAAACTCTACCAAACTCCTCTGACAATTTTGGGTCTAAACACATAGCATATTAGATGTAGGTTATTTGAACTAGGATCAAACCTTTTCATTGAATTTGAGCCTAAACAATAAATGTTAAGGGGTCAAAATTGAGGTCAAAGTTAAAAAAATTTACCTTTGCTGTCTATACCAAGTTAAGCAGTCAATTTTTAGTCTAAACATTTGAAATTTTACATAGAGTGTATTCAGACATGCAGCAAGCTTTTTAATAAGGTTTTTGGCTAAAAATTAGCTTTCAAGAAATCAAAGTTGTAAGAGTTGAACTTTGCAGACTCTGCCAAACTCGTCCGCCAATTTGGATCTAAACACTTGAAATCTTAGATTTAGATTACCTGGACGTGAGTCAAACTTTTTAATCCATATATCCATATGCACATAAAGTTATAAACAGTACATAGGCCTGAGAAAAGCTGGGCTGAACTGCTAGTATAAAATAATGTGAAAACGATACAAAAGCGGAGGAATAGTAGATTGCTACTATTAATTGTAGAGTCTCTAAAAATCACAGAGACAACCTTTTGAGATAAAATAGAGCGACGAATACTCGTGGAATAGGATTGCTCTATTGCAAGTCATGCTAGCATTCCTTATTGAGAACACTTATAATATAAACCTTAACTATTATACAAGTCCATAATTATAATGTTTTGCCTATAATGTTTTTAGACTTGAAACTTCATACATAGAAAATGTACATCTATGACACAAATCTGAGTTGGTTAATAGTCGGTAAAAATAGCTACTAACGGTTCAAAATAAAAAAATAACAGTGATCTTGGCAGGAGTATGTCGGCTAAACCTGCTACTTCGGTGCATGCTCACATATACTGCAGTCGTAGAGTAAACAACGTTATTTTTTGCAATTTTGCGTATGTATAGATTTAGAACATACAGAAACAGATAAGTCTGGAGAGCTGTTAGTTTTAGTTTCGATTATAGCTAATGGACCCAATGTTATATTCTTATACTGATTTATAATTTTTTTTTACATAGGCATCACCACTTATCAAGGCCACTCGAGGATAGGGGTTAAAGAGTGTACAGTAGAAATTGGACAATATAGTAATCGTTAGTAATGGAATCGGTAAATTTGTATACAAGTGGAACGGCTCATCAAGAACTTGTTTACGTTAGACTTGAAGACAACCATATTGTAGTCATCTAGAAAGCAGGAAAACGGAAGACAATTCCATAGGCGTGCAGTTCATAGAAAAAAAGCTTTGTTCATGGAATCTACGTTTAGGTTTAGGCACAGATAAAGAGTGGGAGGAATTATTGATAGTGTTTTCAGCTAGACGAGTGTTTCTTGTGAAAGTTTGGCGAGGTGGGGACAGTCAAACATGATAAAGCAGAGAAAAACTCGCAACATCTTTTCTGTGAGATAGAGGTTGCAGGGAAGAGAAAAGGACATCTCCTACGAGGCTACGAAGTCTATTTTGAACTCTATCAAGACAAGACAGTCCTTTACAGCAGCTTCTGCCCAAATGTGGCAAATCACAACTATAGGTTGTGTATAATATAATAATCGATAGAGAATTGGCTCTATTATAATAAATATGAAATTTGCATGAATTGAAATATTATATTTAAGCATAATTTACGACCAGGTAACGCCGGGCGAATTGCTAGTATATATATATATATATATATATATATATATATATATATATATATATATATATATATATGAGTTCACATGAAATCACTTTTTTATTCACTCTATTCTCTCTGCTTCTCCAGTTTTTGTTACCAAGTAAGATCTATGACTTACTTGTAGTTTCATTAAATACTTTTGCAAGCAAAATCTGATCCCGCATTTTCCTAAATCCTACCCACTGATGAGAAGGAAAGTATTTCTCCGAAACTCCGCGGATTAAGGACTATCCACTAATTTACTGTTTCCTTTTTAAAATTAAATATGTTTTAACTCTTTTTCAAAGTGTTTTTAGCATGTTTTATTAACTACTTGTTCGGATTACACAATCCGCGATTATATATATATATATATATATATATATATATATATATATATATACACTTTGGAATGAAATCATTATCTATGCATGTCTGATTAAACACGACTGAGTTCTTTTTTCCAATTATTCTTATTTCATATAACATATCAGGTAAAACCGCTCGGCGAATAGAAAAGATACTAACAAAATTTGAAAAAGAAAGAATTTAGTCGTGTTTAATCAGACATATATATATATATATATATATATATATATATATATATATATATATATGTATGTATATATATATATATATATATATATATATATATATATATATATATATATATATATATATATGATGTGTGGGTATGATTATTTAAAAGTAAGTGTAATGTTGAATTATGCAAAAGGATATTAAAAAAATATCAATGGCCTTACCAGTAGCATTAGTATTAGCATGTAGAACATGCATTGGGTGTGTTCCTTGTGTACGTGGGTGCCTATTATTACGACCTGTTCTGCCTCCACTGGACTCGCTGATAACTTGTTCTATCTCATTTCCGGTTGGAAAGAACGAAAAGAGGAAAGACAAGAAAACTAAAAAATATAAAATAAAATAAATAAATAAACGAATGAAAAGAAAAGAGAACGTGAAGGTCAGTCGTCTCTGAATGTCTATTTCTATCTTGTCAAAGAAGATGGCTTCCTAATTTTCAAACAATCCATCTTCTATGACCTTTGAATTTTGACATGGACATAATCCTTCATACGCTAAGTCTGTAACTGAAATGGATTAAAATGCATCAACTCTCTATAGTCAATTGCAACACATCTATGGATATACAAACCTGCTCAGACGTTGTCGTATATGTATGGACGTTTACTGTTAAGGGGTATATATATATATATATATATATATATATATATATATATATATATATATATATACTAGCAAACGTACCCGTCGTTGACTGGGTTCAAAACAGCCTACAGAAAATAGACTCTGATTTATGAAAGTATGATAGGTTATGAAAAGGAATGGTTGTAAAGAGAGAGCTTCGAATTTGGAGGTATCAAAACCAAAGCAAAATATGATGAAAGTAAAAATAAAATAGATAAACCCATAATTTATTATACCATACCTGTTCACACTGAAACACTTATCACAATATTCTGTGGATCTATAATTAAAAAAACCATGTTGAACTTTGTGACATATTCCCATTCTATGGAGGCCAGGCGCGTCCGAACAACCCATAATTTTATTATACCATATTTCTTCAAACTGACACATAATTATCAAAGTATACTTACGCAGATAGATATGAAAAGTCTTTATTAAAGTTTGTGCCTATTTCCATTCTATGGAGGCCAGACGCAAACGCAGACCCCACAATTGTATTATACCATACCTAGGTAAGTTAAAACATACTTATCAAAGTATTCTTATTTACATCTATATCAAAAACACGTGTAAAAGTTTTTTTTAATTTTTAAATTCTTTATTTCCATACTTTGTGGACTAGGCGCGAACGCAGACCCGACAATTTTAGTGAATCACCGTTCTGCAGGATCAAACATACCCATTCCTGTGTCTCTATACATCTTCTATCATTATACGTAATCAGTTTTTTTTTTAAATAGTCAACCATATAGGAGCCTATTCGTGACCAGACAAACAAACACACACACACACACACACACATTCAGCTTAATATATATATATATATATATATATATATATATATATATATACTAGCATAGGTGCCCGGCGTTCCCGGGTATTCGGATATGTATGTTGAGCAAAAAAATAAATAAATAAAGTGGTCAATGTTTTTAACTTTTACCCCTATTATGACCCCTTAAAATTTATTGTTTTGGGGTCAAATTCCGTTATTAAGTTAGATCCATGTCCAAGGAATGTATATCTAAAATTTCAAGTGTTTAGACCCAAAATTTTCGGAGGGGTTTGGTAGAGTTCTCAAAGGTCAAATCGTTGAACTTTGACCCCTTAATCGCCAAATTTTTGGCCGAAACCCGGTCATATCGATTTTCCCAAATCTCAGTACCCTGTATAACAAATTTCGAGTCTGTAGACTAAAAATTGACAGAGTTATTACGTAAGGAAATGTACACACACGGACACACAGGTACACAGATACACAGATAGACAGACACTTTCACTTCATAGATATATAGATATAGTCATCCACGTACAGTTCGGCTTCGTTGTATTACAACTCCGCATTGATAATAATGCAGTTCGAACCACTGCCCTATTGGATCGGTGCTCGGAAATGGCCTCTTCAAATATCCATTAAATCAGCATTCGACTACCACTTTTATAGTGCTCGTGCTGTTTTTTTTATTTACAAACAAATAAACAACGGGCTTCACTTTATAGCCAATTATGTAGCGAGCGAGATATATTTACGCCAGTGCTCTACTCAAAAGAGAGGGCGCTTAAAATATTTAAGTTTAAATTTTGATCTGTTTGTCTATATATCCGTTCTTCTTTTGCTCGGAAACTACTGGGAAATCTGGAAAGAATTTTTGGTATGAATCTTTGTGAAGACAAGGTTCATCGAACTAAATACTATGGTGTCCGTTCGATGCAGAGGTAGGGATTAATATGGATTAGTTCTACTTTTTCTCGGAAACTACTGGATCGGTTTGACTGGCATTATGTATAGACCTTTCTTTTGACGAGGTACAGCGAACTAAGTATTATAGTATCTATTGAAAACAGACCGATGTTAACAGAGATTAATAAGGATTAGTATTTAATGCCAAAGTGAGTACAAATTCAACGATACCTAACCATCAGTTTTGCAAATAACACCCATTCAAAGTCACCGCGCTAAAGTATCTCTACTATAATAGAAAAGGAAACTGTTTTTTTTATTATTATTATTTTTCTTCGTTTGAAGATTGTAATGCTGGGTATTTGGCATCTAAACCAGCTGCCAACATTGCCCCGTTTTTTATTGAAACCAACCGATAGCTCTTTTTAGTATTCTCGCTGTTCCCTTAAGTGCAATTGTCTGGATCTCTTATGCACTTTGTTCACCAGGAATATTAGTTAGGTAGGACTTCAGGTTCTTCTTCATAAGCCCTGTGACACCTATAATAACTGGTATGATTGATATCCCCTTAAGATTCCAGTTTCTTTTCATATCATACATGAGACCTTGGTATTTGGGCTGTTTCTCTCTTTCAGCTCTATTCAGACCGCCATCATTAGGAACACTCACTTCAATCAAGGTTGCAACTCTCTCTGACTTATTCCATATAACTATGTCTCACAGCAGCATTTTTAAGGTAAGTGGCTGTAGGGATTGCATGGTCGTAATGTATGGTATATAAGTCATTTCCAACTGTTCTTTCAGGTTGGTGTTCCCAGGACTTGCTGCTACACTTGATGTTTAAATTTTTACAGAGGGTCCAGTGGAGGTACTTGCATACTCCATAATTTCTCGCTGTATAGTAGCCGTCTCCTAGAAGAACTTTGCAACTTGATATCAGATGACCAACACTTTCCAATTCTGTATGGCAGAACCTGCATTTATTGCCATTACTGGTCCCTGCCATCTTCTTGAATGCATTGGTCATCAATCCCTGGTCTTGAGAAGCCATTATGACCCTTTCCTGATCGTGGTGGAGGGCTCCCCTTTTGAGCCAGTGCAAGGAACCTTCTTTATCTATGTATTCCTGAGAGAGTTCCCCCCCCCAAAAAATACTTTGCACGCTGATATTGGTCCAATTCTTTAAGGTTCATCTGTTGAAAGGAATCGGTATATTTCTGCCGGCTCTTTCTTGCTATTTCTGTGGCACACTTGTTTGGTGTTTCCTCCTCATCTGAAAGACAGCCCTGACCAAAATGCTTGGCCAGCTGGGTGACTGATGTTGTTCTGCTGGCTCTTGTCTCTTGATGTTCGTATAATATTGAGAGGGTGTCATTCTGGGAGCTTCTCAGATACTCATCGGTGCTCACAATAGTTGCCCTATGTTGATGATTGATCTCTGAGAGTCCCAGACCTCCTTTGTCTGTATGTGTGTGTGTGTGAGCTCGAAAATGGCTAGGTTGACTGTCATGTAATTTCATTCGAATGTACATTATGTGTCTAACCCTGTTCTTAGACAGGTTTTGTATCGGAATGTCTTCGATAAGTATCGATAATCGAAATAATCCGATGAACGAATGAACAGGCGATTTTGATCAAAGTCAATAAGTTACACAGTCTAACATCTCAAGTGCATTTGAGAAATTTTATCACACAAGCAGAAAGGCGCGACATATAAAATCAACAATAGGTTCTTTGATATGACAGGTTCGCGGTCGAAATTAATGTTTCTGTTTAATGCAAAATTACTCTATGGTATTGACTTTTTCAGTTTAAACTTTAATGCCATGCATTATCACCGTACAAGCAGTAAAGCCAGGCATATAAAATCAACAATAGGTTCTTTGATATGACACAGGCATGTTCGCAATGAATGTTTCTTTTTAAAGCACAACTGAAGCATGATACTTGTCTTTTGCATTTGAAACTTTAATTCAAGCCATTGTATATGTAGAAATAATTTTATAAAAATCACAAATAGGTTCCCTCCAGTGCAATCTAGATTACAGTGTAGTGTGGAATAAGCCACTGCAGGGAGGCATGTGAGGTTTCCTGCCGATGTACAGCGATGGGTCCCCAACTAGAGAAGATAATCAATCGAATTGATAGAAAAATATGCCATTTCATTGATTTAAATTACAGTAAAAATATGAGATCGTAAAACATTCATTAATTATCAGTAAATCCAGGGCAATATCTAGTCTCCTGCTAGTCTACTATATATATATATATATATATATATATATATATATATATATATATATATATATATGTGTGTGTGTGTGTGTGTGTGTATGCACACATATATATATACGTGTGTGCGTATATACACACACAGACACACATATATATATGTGTGTATATATACACACACATTCATGCATACATATATATATATATGTGTGTGTGTATATATACACACACGCACATTCATACATACATATATATATGTGTGTATATATATATATATATATATATATATATATATATATATATTCAAACTCGCACCTTTTCTAAAAAAAAACGTATAAAATAAGTTAGATAAAAGAGACTTAAGAGAGTAAAGATTTGATTTGAATGAAATATTGAATTATATTAAGTAATATATGCTTATCTGTGACTTATATATCTACATTACATTAGTTTTCTTAGTATAATAAACAAACTTAATAAAATTGAACTCACAATTTCTCTGTGCATCCAAATTAGAAATTACTGACACCTTCAAAATCCTTAATATCACCTGCGCAACACTAAAAACGGCTTAAACAACCCAGTCTATAGAAAACCAACAGATAAAAATGATATTTTATATTTCTACTTCTGTAACGTTTCACACGTTTACATACGCAATAACATGTAAAAACCCGAAACCAACACGTTGTAGACTCATTCGCAAAAGAGGCAACGAATAAAAAAGTGGAAAGAACTTCAACTCCTGCTTAAGGTTTAAATAAAATATTTTTATTAATATTCTCCCGCCATGCGTGACTAATTACGACTGAAATGTCACCTACCTCTACAACGTGATCGTCTTCTCTAACGTGTTCTCTCTCCCTTTTACTATCTTTTCCTTTTTCTTTACCGTGACGTCATTTCGCACATGGTTCAGTATTTGCATATAGCCGCCATACGCATGTCCGCGCACTGTTACACGCCGACTGCAGCAATGGAATAAAATCCGGAATTATCATAGGCTCGTGCTCCAGAGAGTTTGGAATTTGCCGCCTAGCTTATCTTCGTAATGGAAAAATCTTTACGAAAATACAACACTTTAAAATAATTTTTTATCCAAAACGCAATAATAGAAACATACTTACATTATAAAGATTTCGCTACATAACAACGCAACCACCACACATAACACAAATAATTGATAAAATAAATCTTACATAGTCCTCCCTAATAATCGAATATGTATTTCCTTGTAACAATTCATATCTGACATAAAAAGAGTAACTTCAAATTAAAAAAAAATAATTAAGGGTTTACTGAACATTCACTCAATCCCAAATCCCAGTACCCTGTATATCAAATTTCGAGTCTGTTGACTGAACATTAACAGAGTTATTGCGAAGGAAAATGTACACAAACAGACAGACAGACACACAGACACGTTCACTTTTATAGATATATAGATAGATAGATTACAAAAAATAGCGATTAAAAGTGATCTGACTAAACCATTTCAAGTGCTTAAGGAGACAGAAGAAACAAATGTCAAGTCTTACAACACCCCATCGTTTACAATAAATTTGGAAAGAATTTCCTCGCTGTATTTTATGACGACACGTTTTCTTTTTATGCATTTCTTCTTTTGGTGTCGATTTACACCTTTTAGTTTCATTGTATATTCAAATCTTTCCAGTCCAATATTTTATATTATTATACTATATGTTGTATATTAGAGATTTTAGTTTCATTTTGTATTTTAATCTTTCCTTTCATAACTTTTATATTAGTTTTTTAAACCTTATCAATTTCGACGTTATTTTATATAAACACTAGCGAGGAGTACTCGGCGTTGCCCGGGTGTTTGGAGGTGTGTGTGAAAACTCCGGGGTGGGGGGTAAAATTAAAAAAATGTTTTGGTAGGTAAGTATGAGGATCGAACCCGAACCCTTGAGGCAAAGTTGTAAATTAAAGTGTAAACAAAATAGAGTGCGACGGTTTTAACCATTGGGCCACCGCGAGATGCTAACGGGAACACGTTTGAATTTATTTAATTACTGGGATTTGGCAGGTGGACGTTTTAATGACTTGATGAGGTCAACTTTTGACTGCGGAGTAGCATTTAATTTAGTGCGAGAATGCTTCCCCCCCCCCAAGACGTTGGGGGTAGGGGAAAACAGTATAGGAAAAGGCCTAACCTACATGTGGCGAGCGAAAACTGTTGAATATTTATCTTCCCGAAGTCGAGCAAATTAAATAGACAGGCGAGCTCCATTGTTAACTCTGAGATATTACGATTTACATGTGATATAAAAAGTTTTAAGAAGTTGTGAACCGACCGACCGCTTCTCTGAAAAAAAGCCTTTCTTGGACATACACAAAAAGCGAACATACATTGTTGCTTTTATATATATATATATATATATATATATATATATATATATATATATATATAGATGAATATTAATGCGAACACTAGCAAAACATAATATGTTCCGTCATCTTGTGGTTAGTACGTAAACTGATGTAAATACAATTCTCCAATCCTATTGGTTACGCTATTCTTTTTTCCTCGTGAATTTCATAGTCATTCCTCGAATATTCGTTATATATAGGCTATCATTCGTGATAGTTACGTGTGGGATGAATCGATCAAGGATCGGCAATTTTGAAAGCAGTACGTCATTATTGACAGCGAGAATTCCAATTGACAAAGTGACCAATTGGCAAGCGACAAGAGGCGCACCTAGCTTGTTAATAAAGTAACCAGACACGCTGCTGTGTAAATTTACGCCCTGGTAGTTGCCATCGGTACGGCACATTCGGAACAGCGCATTGTACCGTATTTAACGATACCTGTCCGAGAAGACAAGTTGATTTATGGCAACATCCTTACAGGAACAGGCAGTGCTGTTGGCATATCGCCTCTGTGATCCCATCAGTTCTGCCAACTGACTAATGTCCACGCATCACCATTTTCAGCTAATGCGCTTGACATTGTTTAGATTCATGTCGTAACTGAACACAAGAACACCACACGTGTAAGATAGTGTCACACACACGCATGCACGCTTATATATATATATATATATATATATATATATATATATATATATATATATATATATATATATATATATATATCAAACGTAGCTGAGAGAAAAAAGATTCTTGAAAAAAAAAAAAAGAAAAATGAAAAAAAAAGGTTCTTGAGTGTAACGCCAAAGTTAATATGAAGTTAAATAGCTAATAAAGGTGTAAATTGAATGTGATAAATTATTCAAATTTAGCAAGCAAATTTATTCTATACTAGAAACACACTTTTAGAAATAAAGACTATGGATTAGTAGATAAGAAATTCAGATCTATAAAAAGGCTTAATGAAGATTAGCAATATTTCAAAACTGAGAACACAATTTTAGTTATATTGATGGTGATATAGTTGATACCGTTTCTACATCAATAAAATAGTTTAACAAAGATTAGCAATACGAATTCAACAACAAAAAAAAACAATATTAGTAATTAAAGAATAGAGATTAATTGATGCTGTTTTTAGATCAGTAAAATTTTAAAAATCCTAGCTTATTAAATAATACTCTTGTTCTGAACAATTAAATCCAAAAAAAACAAAGTGAACCCCCACTTTCATTGGAGTAAAACGTACATGAAGCTAAAGAATATATTTATTAATAGAATTCTTATTAATGGGATATGTATTATTATGAGATAAGTATTTAAGAATTTTATTCCCGAATTGTAATTTAAATTAAAGCCATATATAACCTCAGAAAATTATGGTTGGATGGCAAACGTGGGTTAAATCTTTGGTAATAAAATCAGTATTATGGTTAAGATATGCATGACAAACTTATATTTAGAATAGGTTATCCTAGTGTTAATTGAATTTGTTTAATTAATAAATAAACCATAAAGTCATATTAGGAATTTACCTAGAAACCTGCATAAACATTAAAACATCGAATGGCTTGAGTTACTTCCCTTTCAACCTTATGGATACATATAAGGATTTTGGTAACTTATAATTCAAATAAACCTTTTAAATTTCGAACGTACAGAGTCACCTCCCTTTCTACATTTTAAATATCTGATATTCGTGAATCTCAATAGGAAGAAAGGGCAGAAAATAAAAAATTGAACATAAATTGAGATCCTTAATTTTTAATGAAGAATGATAATAAACTATGTATAGAGTAATGTTAAACTTTCTTTCCTTATTAAATAGGCTTTTAACAAAAACCGTATGTTTAATCACATAAATAGGTTAGCCGATATTTTTTAAATAGACAAAGCAAATTCCAGATAGGAAACTAACATAGAATCGCAACAATATAACTTAGTTGATTAGTCCGGGTTAGAAAAAATTATTTAAATTAAATAAAGTGTGGTCCACCCGCCCAGGTCAACAAATGACTTTTGACCCTGCTGAACTGGTCTGGCCGTTGATTGCCTATCTTCCGAGAAGACACAACATAAATTCTCAGCGTCTTAGGCTTCGTGTCAATTTCCGTTGAAAATCAAATAGCTTCGCATGCACGCCAAAAAAATAAAGAAAACAGACTCGGAGAGTTCTAACTACTACGAAAAATACAAATTTTGACATATGTACATTGTTCAGTCCGTTTTCATTTCATGAACTCCACGTTCACTTATTCTCCCGGGTTAGCGGTGGTGGCGACGGCCGGGTAAGGGTGATATCTCTTGGTTAGGTTCTCTCTCCGGTGGTCTGGCTTAATCTGCCACTTTCGGCACGAGCATACGCTTATAAAGCAAGGGGAAGAGTTGGTTGGGGATAACTGCCAAACGAATCAGGGTCCAACGCATCAAGTGGGAAATTCCCCAATTTTACGTGCATGCAACTTTACCGGACTTTCATCGCCTGCGAATCTGGGATGAAACTTCAATTTTTACTTACACACCCCAAAAGGTTAATATTGTCACTTTTTACACTCAGAAAGCCAGAAATCTGAGCAGGTGTTCATCAGGCCAACGAGTTCATGGTCTCACTCCACATTACTCTGATATTTCCTGTCATAAATATATGTCTGTTTTCTACAATGCACAATAAATCCATTCCTTTTGATAGGTTACCCGCCGCTGTCCGGGATTCAATCAACGTTTTACAGACAATCTCAGCATATTTACCCGGCCCTACTCAAGGTTTTAGGGGATCTTAATCTCCCAATGGGGTGCGATATCGCTCTCTTAGGCGGTCACGTCATGAAGAAATAAAGAAACTCGATTTACGAAATCAATGAATAGTATTAGTAAAACATATTAAGTAGACATAGGTAATTAGTGGAAACGTTGTATGACAATTTGTTTGAAAAAAAATTTTTAAATAAAGATACGAAAATAGATAAATATATAAATCTTTGAAAAACTTTGCAAGGATGAGATATAGGTAAAATATTTTCTTTTTCATATAAGGGAAATGGTTTCCATAATGTTTCATTGTTAATGTGGTTTTTATTCAACAAGTCTGACGAAATGCGGTATTTGTGAAAATTTTTAAACGACATAATGTTTGAATTTCTCCGAATAGTCTTGAAACAATTGTAACTAATGTTGAAATATACTATTTGTTGCTATCAATCCCTTCTTTGATGTCTTAGTTTTTGTTAAAACATTATATATATATATATATATATATATATATATATATATATATATATATATATATATATATATATATATATATATATATGGTTGCTGTCCTCCTGGTTTCGAGCGCAACCACCTCCTCTACTTCATGTCCTCTGTCCTCCTCCCTACTCCCTTTCGAATTGGATGTGTTCGCAAATTGCTCTTCAGGCCAGCCAAACTGCGACAGATTTTGCCACAGAATTGGCACACCCGATTCATTTTGCTTGCAGTGTCATTTTTGGAGTGCGAAACAGGTTTTTCACATTATATTTTAAATATTTTTCTCCCGACTCAGAAGAATAAGAATTCATTAAATTTAATAGAAAATAAAAAGAATATTGACATGATTACATAAATCGGAACAGATCGGAAGAGCAGTTGCAATTAAATTTTATGATATATACGCCATCATTGATTTGAATGCAGAGTCATTCACGGTATACCAATATAAGGTGGTCATTTTATTATAATTAAAACTAAATATATATAATTTTTATATTATATATATATATATATATATTATTTATATATCATTATAATTAAAACTAATCATATAAAATTATTTTGTTTATTATTCATAAATAGTTAATATTTATTGTCTTAGATATATTATCAATGTTTAAATCTAGAATATATATATTCAGGTTTTAATACAGAACTAATTTTTTCTTTATTGGATATTTTTACGATATTTAAGTTATTTGGTCTAATCTAAATATATGCCCGCCTTTAACTTTATTATTATACCGAATAAATATTTTAATTATGCGCATTTCTACGTTTAAATCGACTTTTATTAATTAGAACCATTTAGTAAGAATTGATTAACCATTTATTGTCATTAAATAAGAGATTTCATAGTTTTACTTACGTTTGTTTTTGTTTTCGTACAAAGGGCGTTATTTTAATTTGGAAGTATACTGAATTATCTCCCTTACATATTATAATCATTTATTTGTCTAATTATATTTTATTAGTTTAAACTGTACTATTAAAAGCTTATTTTCTACTAATTAAATTTATTTCACTTACACCCCTTTATATTTATTTATTTTTATTTATTTATTTTTTATTAATATTATAAATCGAGATATTTTAAACCAATTTCAATGAAAAGTACTTTCTATTAATATACGTGTTTTTTTTTATTAATTATTAATGTACTCTAAAACTTTTATTATACCTAACTCAGTAATTACCTGGCATATCTACTTAAATGAAGAAATTGCAATTGGCTTCAAGCGAAGACATTTTTCTTATAAAAATCTATCATTCTAAAACGTAGTATTTTCAACCTGTTATTATTAAGTATAAATATTTCAATGGAAATGGATAATTACAGGGTGGAATGATAAAGCTGTCGCCCTAAAGAAAACAACACTACAGCTTCATTATAAAACTTTTATTGCAGAAAATCAATTCAGATAACTTTATTATGCAGTACAGCCGACATCCATTCAATGTAACCGCCTTCAGCCTCAATCACTGCCTTGATACGGGTCCGCAACTGGGAGCATGCTTTTTCCACAAGCGCAGGTGGGAGCTCGGCGGATAGCGGCTATCAGGCTGGCTTTAAGTGTTGTGGGAGGTCATATTAGTGATGTTCTCGACGTCTGACCAAACGAAGTAGTACAGCGAGTTCAGGTTGGGGGAGGGGGGGCAAGTGAGAGAAGAGTACAGAGTCGTAGCACTCTTTCTGAAAGCAAGCCTGGTTCTCTTTGAGTTTGTAGGCCGGCGCCGATTCTCGCTGCCACACCCAGGGCCTGCCAGCGGCCACCGAATTGCACCAGGGGATCACCATAGTTTTCAGCACATTCAAGTACACTTTGGTTTTACTTTCGGAGATATGAGGTAACATAATGTGACTTTTACTTGAAACGACACCAAAGACAATAAATGTTTTGTTGTCATCATTCTGGGCACGTTCATGGTATCCGGGTTTGAATTTTCAGGGTGCTGATAATGATCCATTACTTGGATCTGTAGAGAGCATGATATGTACAGCGCCGCATCTCCGATCTCGCTTCTTGAACATTGTGTCACTTTCAGACATGATAGAAAGTCCCTGTCGATTTTGTGATTTGTACACAACTGGCCAACTAGTAGATGGTCTGGAACAATAAAAGAACATCGGTTTTCATCAATCAGAAATGGAGTCATATCATCATTTATAGGACGACAATTTTATCATCCCATCTTGTAGCTTCAAAGAAGTATATATTGACTAATACAGACCGAAGAACGTTTCAACATTTCCGTGTCTCGTCAGGAGTACAAATCTTTGGAAATGTGGAAAGGTTGATTGATTTGCGTAGATTCCTTAAAATGTTTATATTAAAAATGTAAGTACCAGAAACCAATTCAACGCATACATTTTTTAATAAACAGACGTTTACTTGTTTATAAATCTAACTTCTTTTTTGGTTTTCGTTTTCTCCTCTTTCGTGTAATTGAAGCTAAACGAAACTTACATGAGCAGAGTTTCTCTCCAAAACTTGTCCTCCTTGTTTCAAATTGATTGCGTTTTCAAGTAAATTTCTGATGAGATGTTCTTTTAAGAAATTAAATTCTCACCAAACCTAACTATCATCTGCAAGCATAAAGGTATCATTCTGAAACAAACATAAACATGGTTTTATAAATGGTATTTTTCTGTTGATGACCTGTTACTCCTTTATATATATACCGTGTTTTAATATATATATATACATATACATGTGTGTGTGTGTGTGTGTGTGTGTGTGTGTGTGTGTGTGTGTGTGTGTATTAAAACACGGTAGTGTTTGAATATATGGTTAACTGGCAGTTTTAGCCATTTAGAACGGTTTTAAAGCTCCACCGCTCATTCATTTTTCTACCAAATTTTAAGCAATTATTACAATTTATAGATCACATTCTCGGCTATATTGTGAATTCTTTTTTAATTTTCAGTCAGTAAAACGAAAGTTATGGTGAATTTACTGGTGTTCAAAATCGTAAAAAAAAACGTAAGGAGATGAGCGGCGTTTTTATGATTGGTTTCCATAGTAATCATGTCGTTTCACCGACTAGTGTCGCTACTAATTCACTACTGTCGCGAAAAAAGAAGTAACAAGTGAAACAGTATGAAAGGAAGATAATTGGGGGATTTTATTGAAAGCAGACAAGTGCCGTACATTGTTATTACATATGTGTATTTTATGTTTATGGCGACAAAAGAATAATACTGAAATTAAACAAAGAACAAGTGAATTTATTGGAAACTTGGAAAGAGAATGCATTATAATAGAAAAATGCGAGCATGAAAAGTAATATGGTTAAGCTTAAACATGGAAAAGCGAAGGACTAGTTGTTAAAACTGGAATAGAAAGGACAAGTAAAAAATATAATAAATTTATGACTTAAAATATTGCAGCATTACGAATTGATTATATAATATTAAATTGAATTTTACAAAATAATGCTACAATATATTAAGTTATAAATTTATTATATTTTTTTACTAGAATAGTTAACGTTTATAAAAGAAGATGTGTTTTTTTTTTTAGATTGTATTGCATTCGCAGAAATGCAGAAAACTAATATTTAGTCAATGAAAAAGAACAAATAATTAGATAGCCAATAAACGTCCGCTTCCATCGTTGGTTAAATAACCGGATTTTTCACATTTGGAAATTTAAGCCATTGGGACTATAATTCTGAATATTTTGTTACTTAAAAGGGGTTCTCTATCCACGCTCAAATGTTATTCCCGGTTTGTCTGTTTTTTTCCAGCTGTTTCATGTATATATTTTTTAACTGTTTTTTCTTACAATTTATGACCAAATAGCATAAATTGTTGTTTCCTTTAACGCATCAACCAGCAAATTTAACATTGGTACAATTATAATTTGCTGATTTCTTACTGTTGTCTGATGAGAAGACCAGCAAGAGTGGCATTCTTTGAAACTCCGCGGAATAAGGACTTTGTAAATTGTTTTTGGAGTATTCTGTCGAATAATAAATTTAATTGTAAATTTTAATTTACAGTTTTAAATTCTTTTATTTCCCCATATATATATGTGTGTGTGTGTGTGTGTGTGTGTGTGTGTGTGTGTGTGGACACTTCTCAACCTATATACTTAATGAATTTTTTTATCTACAGAAATTTGGTATATAGAGTATTCAGGCATATGGAAAAATTTTTAACCGTTTTTCATCCGGAAAAAAAACGGCTGCTAAGGCGTAAATATTGAAAAATTAGTACTTGAGGGTCATTGAATATTTGTCCGTTTGTAAATTGTTTCACGAATGCGCGAATCGTTCACATTTTTTAAATTATATTTTCACTCCAAACAAGGCACTATGCCACTTTGATGTAGGGGGCTACTACCAGGGGTATGAGTTGCAGGGCTACTATGTAGGGAGATGAGCAGCAAGATGTCTGTTCACATTACACTTGAAATTATGCACATCAGTACAGTTGGGGAAACAGGAAACCGGAAGGGAGTTACCAAAGTCTAGCAGTTCTGGGGGAGAAACTAGTAGAGTAGAACACTTTCTTACATCTGGGGACCTCTACTGTGTAGGGATGGGATCTACTGCATGTTGGGTTTGTCGGGGGTATTTACGCCGAGGGGGTACAAGGGGTTGTAATTCATCGGAGCGTCCACCATTAAAATACTTGTAAAACAGGCAGAAGGGTGCAACATTTCGTCGATGGGACAGAGGTTGAAGCTTTGATGACAGTTTAGGACCTATCAGGTGTACGACTCTCTTTTGAACCGTGTTCAGGAGTGAGAGAGTAGAAGCAGATGCACCAGCCCAAATATGACAACAATACTCCATGCATGGGCGAATCGTGGCCTTATAGATGTACGGGACACTTTCAGGTGTAAGTAACTTTCTAGCACGGTAGAGAGAGTCCACCTTCTTAGCTGTAGCCTTGGCAATGCTCTCGGTGTATCTGTTCTAATTCATGTTTCCTGTGAACATTAAGACGAGGAGTTTGAAAGAAGTACTTTCTGCGTTGTGACATTAGCAAATATACCCATCTCAGATACAATTTATCAGGGAGGTCATTTATGAATATTAGGAATAATAAAAGTACCAGGATCGATCCCTGAGGCACATACGCATTTATATCATATTGTTTAGATGTACGACCGTCGAGGACAACCTAGATTTTTCTCTTATTAAAGAAGTATTTATTATTAATCGACAGCTTCTTTATGTTAATACTAAGTAGGTTTGAAAACACTCTTTAAAGTCGTATCAAGCTGGCCTAACTGTTATCCTACTTGACTCACTGTCAAGATTTCGATCTCAGGTCGAATATGTTTTACTTACAAGATGTGAACTGTTTAGAAAAAAGACAAAATACTTGCATGCACATGTTTCAGTTTCTTTCGGTATTTTTTTTTTTTTATTATATTGGGTAGAATATAACAATCAGTAGAGAATTGGCTCTAATAAATCTACATAAATTAAATATCACATTTATGCGTATTTTAGGATTGGGATACGCCGGGCGGTCTGGAAGTATATATATATATATATATATATATATATATATATATATATATATATATATATATATATATATATATATATATATATATATATATATATATATATATATATATATATATATATATATATATATATATATATTTATATATATATATATATATATATATATATTTATATATATATATATATATATATATTTATATATATATATTTATATATATATATTTATATATATATATTTATATATATATATATTTATATATATATATATATATTTATATATATATATTTATATATATATATATTTATATATATATATATATATATATATATATATATATTTATATATATATATATATATATATTTATATATATATATTTATATATATATATTTATATATATATATATATATATTTATATATATATATATATATATATTTATATATATATATATATATATATATATATATATATATATATATATATATATATATATATACTAGCATTTCAGCCTAGCATTTCCCAGGTGTTTGGAGGTGTATGTTGAGGCGGAAAAAGTGGTAGTAGGAAGGCAAGCTCAAACCTGTACCGCAAAGGAGGAAAAGAACGGGGAAAAAACGTGACGTCTTTGCTGTTACAACCACCGGCAAATCGGAAGTGACGTAGGTTTTAATTAAGGCTAGACAATCGAAAGGAGAGGATGACTTTCGAAAATATCGGCGAAAAAAGTGACCCCCCCCCCATGTAGAAAAGTGCCCAGTTTAAGGTTAAGATATTAATGTTTTCAGCCAATTTTTCAATGTTTGTCGTCTGACGGGTAGCACTTCAAAACGATACTGATCTTGTAAAAATCCGTCGCCTCTGTCGAAAGTTTTAGGCAGACATGCAAACATACATACATACATTTATATATTGGTAGCTCAAATTTTCGACCCAAACCGATTTAAAAGCATGCCCTATCCCTGAATACCCTTTATGTAAAATTTCAAATGTTTAGATTAGAAATTGTGTGAGTAATCTGGTAGAGACGGCAGAAGTCAATTTTTTAAAATTTTGACCCCTATTATCACCCCTTAAAATTTATTGTTTTGGGCTCAAATCCAGTTATTAAGTTAGATCTATGTCCAAGGAACCTATATCTAAAATTTCAATTCTTCGTACCGAAAACTGGCGGAGGAGTTTGGTAGAGTTCTCAAAGGTCAAATCGTTAACAGCCAAATTTCTGGCCGAAAACCGATTACAAAGATTTTCCAAAATTTCGCTACCCTGTATATCAAATTTCGAGTCTGTAGACTTAAAACTGACAGAGTTATTGCGTAGGGAAATGTACACAGACACCCAGACACACACATAGAAAGACAGACACGTTCACTTTTTTATATATACTAGCATGGGTGCCCGGCGTTGCCCGGGTATTTGGAGATGTATATTGAGCAAAAAAAGTGGTCAATTGTTTTTAATTTTACCCCTATTATGACCCCCTAAAATTTAATGTTTTGGGCTTAAATCAAGTTATTAAGTTATATCCCTGTCCAATGAACCTATATCTAAAATTTCAAGTGTTTAGACCGAAAATTGGCGGAGGAGTTTGGTTGAGTTCTCAAAGGACAAATCGTTGAACTTTGACACCTTAACTGCCAAATGTCTGGCCAAAAACCGATCACATCGATTTTCCCAAATCTCAGTACGATGTATATCAAATTTCGAGTCTGTAGACTTAAAATTGACAGAGTTATTGCGTAGGAAAATGTACACCCACAGACACACAGATACACACACACAGACACTTTCACTTATATATATATATTTATATATATATATCTATATATATATAAATATATATATATATATATATATATATATATATATATATATATATTCAAAATAAATTCAAACCGCATATATTGTGATGGTGATGGTCGAAGGAATATACGGGCTTTTACGCACGGGAGGTTTTGTTTTCGTTTTTATGATAGTTGCTGTTACCTTTGTCCGGTCATACAGAGTTTTTTTGCTTTTGTTTTTGTTTTTGTTTTGTTTTGTTTTTTTCTTTGCAAGAAACTATGTGCGAAGAAAAATGGCCAGTGATAAATCACCGATCAAAATCACCTCGTGGTTTGTTAATGGCTTCCCCGTTTTCTGATCGACGACATGATTAATCTCCTGCCGACATTTTGGCAAACGTGCGTATTTTGCAACTTTCTCTTTCGTTTTTACCCATTTTCCATCGACATCTTCTTCCGAGTGATGTCCGACTTTTTTTTAGTCAGCTTTATTTACCCGTCTCACTTTGCAAAGCTTGTCGGCCCACTATTCTTGTTCAACACCGTCTTCACAAAAAGACACGCACGCACGTACAAACTTTGGGATTACTCTGGCTTTCATATTTTTGGTCTGATATCCTCCCATTTCATGACCGATATTTCTGACAAAGGGGGACTAATTGATGTTTTCTGTGTGAGAATCTATCCATCTAATTCTTATCATCGGCTAATTTTTTACATTGAAATATTTTTTTTACTCCCTTACACCAAATGGCTTCATTTCTTGTCTGGGGTGATTCCCATAATTAATCATTAGGTTAATATATCTTATGTATTAATAGAATACTAGCGGGACCTGTGGAAATTCCAAAAGGGACGGATTCATATGTAATCCAGTGATGTTACCTTTCTGTATATATTCAACGTAAATGGAGACGCTCTGATATTCTTGTAGATTTTTTGTTAAAACTGAAAAGTATTTATTCAAGCTAGCAGGGATGCCTGGAGTAGTCTAAGCGTAAAATACGCTTAATTCTTGCAGTTTCGTATATATTATTATAGAGTTAATGTTCTATTGATTTTTATATATTATAAAGTTTTGATTTATAAAATAAAAAAATATATCTATATGACTTGGATTCATCAGCTTTAATCGAAACCGAATCCCAAACTTATATATATATATATATATATATATATATATATATATATATATATATATATATATATATATATAACTTTAGCTCCTTCAGTTATAATCGAAACCGAAACCAAAACTTATGAAGAATTCTTGATAAAATTATTTATAAAAAAGTAGGATTACTAAGGTGCCATCAGCTAAAATTGAACTCGAAAGCAAGACTTATGAAGAATTCTTGATAAACTTATTTATGAAAAAATAGTTTATTGGTGTGCCATTAGTTATAATCGAAACTGAAACCAAAACTTACTGGGAATTCTTGGTAAAATTATTTATAAAAAAAAGTAGGATTACTAAGGTGCCATCAGCTAAAATTGAACTCGAAAGCAAGACTTATGAAGAATTCTTGATAAACTTATTTATGAAAAAATAGTTTATTGGAGTGCCATTAGTTATAATCGAAACTGAAACCAAAACTTACTGGGAATTCTTGGTAAAATTATTTATAAAAAAATAAATGACAGGAGTGCTATCAGCTATTATCGAAACCGAAACAAAAACTTACGACGAATTCTTGGTAAAATTATTTATAAAAAAATAAATGACAGGAGTGCTATCAGCTATTATCGAAACCGAAACAAAAACTTACGACGAATTCTTGGCAAAATTATTTATTACAAGAAGTGGAAGTACACAACAATTAAACGACCCGGATGTAAGAGTGACACAGAGAATAAGACATATGTTTAAAAGATATTCAATAGAATTTTAAATATGCAATCTAAGTCTCCGAAATTAATATTCTATTACGTCCTCTCAATCTGCATAGTTTCTACATTCTGCATAATTGCGTAGAATTTAAGATGTAAACATTCTATCACTTGGAAATATTTTTACAAAACCTTTTAAAATATTAAAAACAAAACAGTTGACCTTGGCATGGTAAGTCGAATAAAACATTAGCCATGCAAAATTAAACATTCTTAGCTCAAGTTCGTTTAATTTATAACCTTTCATATTCATCCATCGTAGATCACGGGGTAACGACCCTGGGTAGATAAATCGATCTAGGCTAGCGTGCTTAAAGTTCTGGTTTCGATGCTAGCGGATGTTACCAAAGTCGTACTTTTTTATATAACTTTTGAAACCATTACTATATATTTTAAATAATAAATAATAGAGAATATGTTCTATGATAATGAACAAGAAAAATGCATGAATTAAAATATTTCTACGCGTATTTTACAAACGGACAACGAAATGCGGCCTTCTTGTATATATATATAAAACTGACCTTGTGTGTGCAAATAAGTCTCTACTAAACTTTTCTCTGAATATTTGGCCTACTGAGTTGAAAATTGATATAAAGGGTATTTTGACATGTAGCACAATTTGGAGTTGGCTTTTAACTGGTCAAATAACTGCTAAGGGATCAAAATGTAAAAAAAAAGAACATTGACCTTGACCCTAACCCTAACCCAACTTGGTATAAGTCGATGATACCGTTTTTTCCTGCGCATGCACGAAGGAAAAGTTATAAGTTAAAAAAAAAAAAACGTTATTTTTGGTATTTATTTTTACTTTATTTTATTTTTATTTCTTTTTCTTTTTTCTTTTTTGCAATTTTTTTGCAGTTTTCGTACACGTATTGATTTAATTCATCCGCTAATGGATAAAACGGACGGCTATATGTTTTGGTTTTGATTCTTGCTGGTGGCCCATATGTCATTTTTGTTAACTTTTGAAAGCACGACTATATATTAGGTACACTATTATAATCGATAGAAAATTGGCTCTCTAATAATCAATACAAAATCTGCATAAATCAAATTATATCATTTAGGCGAATTTTACAACCGGGCAACGCCGAACGGCCTGCTAGTTTTTAGTCGCGTGCAAGCGACTCTATGTCACTCCGTCGGTCCATCGGTCGGTCGGTCAGTCTGTCCGTAACACTTTTATGCTTGACCTTTTTGGTTAAGATCAAAACTCTGTTGTTAATAGATGCTTTTCTTGGCTTTTTATTTTTTTTCTTGGCCTTTTGGCCAAGATCAAAGTGTAGTATCTATTCCGGCAGATACTGCAAGCAAAGACCATATGTGGGGTCACCCCCACATATGAGACCTTGGTCAATGTAGGGATGTAGGGGCAAACCCTTCATACCAATTGTCACTATCCAACTCCCCTACTCCCCGGGGAGTTGGTCCCCATTTCCCCTTCACTCCTCACATTAAAAATCGGCCTTGTGCCTAATTTGCTCGGTGGGGGAGCAAATAAATACCCTTTCTTGGCCTTTTGGCCAAGATCAAAGTGTAGTATCTGTTCTTAATAGATGCTGTACTTACGTTTGTAATTTTTCTTTGGCCACATGGCTAAGATCAAAGTGTAGTATATGTTCTTAACAGATGCTGCACTTACGTTTGTAACTTTTCCTAGGAAGGGGAAACCATTCCATGCTAAGGCATTTTTAGTCGCATGCAAGTCACTCCATTGGTCGGTCTGTAGCATATTTACATTTTATTTATTTTTTAAGCAAAGGGTATGGAGTAACATTTTTGTTCCCCGATTTATCAGAGAGGGACCTATGTTTTCAATGGGTCCGTCTGTCTGTTAGTCCAGATGATTGACGGATAACCGTTCATTAGTTTTTCCTGAAATTTTGTCACAAATTATATTTTAATATATAAATGTGCATAGTAAAAAATTTTTTTTCGAAAAATCCTGTTTTGCCCTCAGGCGCTCAAAAGGGGTAAAAAATGGCCCAAAATGACACTTTTTGCCCTGTAACATTTGATCCATCGATTAGATTTTTTCTGAAACTTGCCCAAAATATGGAGGGCATTGTTCTTAATATAAATTCAGTATGGGTGACCCTAGCAAAAGTCTGCTTTGCGTCCCCAAAGGATTTTTTGTGCTTAAAATGTCCTTTTTTCTGGCGCATTTCTCATATTTCTCAACAAAAACTTGATATATATGTCTATATAGTGGTTTCCCATGTTGCTGAATGTAAATATACATGTGTTAAGGTGTGAAACTGCACTGTTTGTCCATTGTCACTGGTATTCAGCATTCCAAGTGGCTGATCAGGGGTCAAAAATGTACCAAAATAGCAAAAAATGTCACTTTTTGCCCCATAAATGTTTACCTATCCATTAGATTTTTCTAAAACTTGTCCAAAATGTGGAGGTCATTGTTCTTAATATAAATTCAGTATGGGTGACCCTGGTAATATTCTGGTTAGCGTCCCCCGAGTACTTTTAGTGCTAGAAAACAAACCTTTTTCGGATTCCCATGCAGCACCAATTTTTAAAACTATATTTCATACAGAAGGGGGATCATGCATGCACGGCTCGTTTTTTAAGCAAGAGGCATGGAATAACATTTTGGTCCCCCGATTTATCGGAGAGGGACGTATGTTTTTGGTGGGTTTGTCTGTCCGTTTGTCCGGACGATTGACAGATAACGGTCCATTAGTTTTTCCTGAAATTTTGTCTAAAATTATATTTCAATATATAGATGTGCATGGTAAACATATATATTTGTGCGCAAATTCCCATTTCGCCTACAGGGGTAGAAAGATGTCAAAAATGCCTGAAAATGGCCAACAAAAATGACACTATTTGTCCCGTAACATTTGCTCCATCCATTAGATTTTTCTGAAACTTGCCCAAAATGTGGAGGACATTGTTCTTAATATAAATTCAGTATGGGTGACCCTGGCAAAAGTCTGGTTTGCATTACTCAGAGACTTTTAGTGCCGAAAACGCCCTTTCTTCTGGCGTGTTTTTCATATTTCGAAACAAAAACTTGATATATATGTCTATATAGTGGTTGCCAATGTTGCTGAATGTAAATATACATGTGTTAAGGTGTGAAACTGCACTGTTTGTCCATTGTCACTGGTATTCAGCATTCCAAGTGGCTCATAAGGGGTCAAAAATGTACCAAAATTGCAAAAAATGTCACTTTACCTATCCATTAGATTTTTGTGAAACTTATCGAAAATGTAACTGCTACTTGGTCACATGGCTAAGATCAAAGTGTAGTATCTGTTCCGGCAGATGCTGCAAGCTCTGACTAGCTATGACTAGCTATGACTAGCAAAGACCAGATGTGGGGGCAACCCCACATGTCTGACCTTTAACCAGCTCCCATTTCCCACCTCTCGGGAGCTGGTCCCCTTTTCCCCTTCCTCCTCCCTTCACTCCTCACTTTAAAAATCGGCCTTGTGCCTAATTTGCTCGGTGGGGGAGCAAATAAATACCATCTGTTCCGGCAGATACTGCACTTAAGATAATTTGTACCAGTCAATGGAGGGGAAACCCTCTATACTGGGACAATTATTATTTTTGGTAACCAGAGTGACCCCTTTTAGGGGAGCTGGTTTTTACCTCACATTAAAAACGGCCTTGTGCCTAATTTGCTCAGTGGGGGAGCAAATAAATACCATCTGTTCCGGCAGATGCTGCACTTAAGATAATTTGTACCAGTCAATGGAGGGCAAACCCTCTATACTGGGACAATTATTATTTTTGGTAACCAGAGTGCTCCCTTTTTGCCTACTTTTAGGGGAGCTGGTTTTTACCTCACATTAAAAACGGCCTTGTGCCTAATTTGCTCAGTGGGGGAGCAAATAAATACCATCTGTTCCGGCAGATACTGCAAGCTATGACTAGCAAAGACCAGATGTGGGGGCAACCCCACATGCCTGACCATTAACCAGCTCCCATTTCCCACCTCTCGGGAGCTGGTCCCCTTTTTCCCTTCCCCCTCCCTTCACTCCTCACATTAAAAATTGGCCTTGTGCCTAATTTGCTCGGTGGGGGAGCAAATAAATACCATCTGTTCCGGTAGATGCTGCAGGCTATGACTGGCTATGACTAGCTATGACTAGCAAAGACCAGATGTGGGGGCAACCCCACATGCCTGACCTTTAACCAGCTCCCATTTCCCACCCCTCGGGAGCTGGTCCCCTTTTTCCCTTCCCCCTCCCTTCACTCCTCACATTAAAAATTGGCCTTGTGCCTAATTTGCTCGGTGGGGGAGCAAATAAATTCCATCAAAGTGTAGAATCTGTTCCGGCAGATGCTGCAGGCTATGACTAGCTATTACTAGCTATGACTAGCAAAGACCAGATGTGGGGGCAACCCCACATGCCTGACCATTAACCAGCTCCCATTTCCCACCTCTCGGGAGCTGGTCCCCTTTTTCCCTTCCCCCTCCCTTCACTCCTCACATTAAAAATCGGCCTTGTGCCTAATTTGCTCGGTGGGGGAGCAAATAAATACCATCTGTTCCGGCAGATACTGCAAGCTATGACTAGCAAAGACCAGATGTGGGGGCAACCCCACATGCCTGACCATTAACCAGCTCCAATTTCCCACCTCTCGGGAGCTGGTCCCCTTTTTCCCTTCCCCCTCCCTTCACTCCTCACATAAAAATTGTCCTTGTGCCAAATTTGCTCGGTGGGGGAGCAAATAAATACCATCTGTTCCGGTAGATGCTGCAGGCTATGACTGGCTATGACTAGCTATGACTAGCAAAGACCAGATGTGGGGGCAACCCCACATGCCTGACCTTTAACCAGCTCCCATTTCCCACCTCTCGGGAGCTGGTCCCCTTTTTCCCTTCCCTCTCCCTTCATTCCTCACATTAAAAATAGGCCTTATGCCTAATTTGCTCGGTGGGGGAGCAAATAAATACCATCAAAGTGTAGTATCTGTTCCGGCAGATGCTGCAGGCTATGACTAGCTATGACTCGCTATGACTAGCAAAGACCAGATGTGGGGGCAACCCCACATGCCTGACCATTAACCAGCTCCCATTTCCCACCTCTCGGGAGCTGGTCCCCTTTTTCCCTTCCCCCTCCTTTCACTCCTCACATTAAAAATTGGCCTTGTGCCTAATTTGCTCGGTGGAGGAGCAAATAAATACCATCTGTTCCGGCAGATACTGCAAGCTATGACTAGCAAAGACCAGATGTGGAGGCAACCCCACATGCCTGACCTTTAACCAGCTCCCATTTCCCACCTCTCGGGAGCTGGTCCCCTTTTTCCCTTCCCCCTCCCTTCACTCCTCACATAAAAATTGGCCTTGTGCCTAATTTGCTCGGTGGGGGAGCAAATAAATACCATCTGTTCCGGCAGATACTGCAAGCTATGACTAGCAAAGACCAGATGTGGGGGCAACCCCACATGCCTGACCTTTAACCAGCTCCCATTTCCCACCTCTCGGGAGCTGGTCCCCTTTTTCCCTTCCCCCTCCCTTCACTCCTCACATAAAAATTGGCCTTGTGCCTAATTTGCTCGGTGGGGGAGCAAATAAATACCATCTGTTCCGGCAGATGCTGCAAGCTGTGACTAGCAAAGACCAGATGTGGGGGCAACCCCACATGCCTGACCTTTAACCAGCTCCCATTTCCCACCTCTCGGGAGCTGGTCCCCCCTTTCCCTTCCCCCTCCCTTCACTCCTCACATTAAAAATTGGCCTTGTGCCTAATTTGCTCGGTGGGGGAGCAAATAAATACCATCTGTTCCGGCAGATGCTGCAAGCTATGACTAGCTATGACTAGCAACGACCAGATGTGGGGGCAACCCCACATGCCTGACCTTTAACCAGCTCCCATTTCCCACCTCTCGGGAGCTGGTCCCCTTTTCCCTTCCCCCTCCCTTCACTCCTCACATTAAAAATCGGCCTTGTGCCTAATTTGCTCGGTGGGGGAGCAAATAAATACCATACAAAGTGTAGCATCTTTTCCGGCAGATGCTGCAAGCTATGACTAGCTGTGACTAGCAAAGACCAGATGTGGGGCCAACCCCACATGCCTGACCATTAACCAGCTCCCATTTCCCACCTCTCGGGAGCTGGTCCCCTTTTTCCCTTCCCCCTCCCTTCACTCCTCACATTAAAAATCGGCCTTGTTCCTAATTTGCTCGGTGGGGGAGCAAATAAATACCATCTGTTCCGGCAGATTCTGCAAGCTATGACTAGCAAAGACCAGATGTGGGGGCAACCCCACATGCCTGACCTTTAACCAGCTCCCATTTCCCACCCCTCGAGAACTGGTCCCCTTTTTCCCTTCCCCCTCCCTTCACTCCTCACATTAAAAATCGGCGATGTGCCTAATTTGCTCGGTGGGGGAGCAAATAAATACCATCTGTTCCGGCAGATACTGCAAGCAAAGACCAGATGTGGGGGCAACCCCACATACCTGACCTTTAACCAGCTCCCATTTCCCACCTCTCGGGAGCTGGTCCCCTTTTTCCCTTCCCCCTCCCTTCACTCCTCACATTAAAAATTGGCCTTGTGCCTAATTTGCTCGGTGGGGGAGCAAATAAATACCATCAAAGTGTAGTATCTGTTCCGGCAGATGCTGCAAGCTATGACTAGCAAAGACCAGATGTGGGGGCAACCCCACATGCTTGACCTTTAACCAGCTCCCATTTCCCACCTCTCGGGAGCTGGTCCCCTTTTTCCCTTCCCCCTCCCTTCACTCCTCACATTAAAAATCGGCCTTGTGCCTAATTTGCTCGGTGGGGGAGCAAATAAATACCATCTGTTCCGGCAGATACTGCAAGCAAAGACCATATGTGGGGCGACCCCACATATAAGACCTTGGTCAATGTAGGGGCAACCCTTCATACCAATTGTCACTATCCAGCTCCCCTACTCCCCGGGAAGTTGGTCCCCATTTCTTCTTCACTCCTCACCTTAAAAATAGGCCTTGTGCCTAATTTGCTCGGTGGGGGAGCAAATAAATACCATCTGTTCTTAACCGATGCTGCACTTGTTTGTAACTAATAAGTAAATGTGGTACAGACCGACCGACCGATGGAGAATAGTTTTTTTTTTAAATGCATCCACCAGAATAGTTTTTTAGTCGTGTGCAAGCAACTCTACAGTCACTCGGTCCGGCGGTCCATAACACATGTACTTTTTATTTCCTTTTATGTTTATTATACCACTATCTATTGGTTTTCGGGGTTCCTTAATACGAAAATAACGTTTCAAATTCCCTAAATCAAATATGTTTTGTGATATAAAGTGGGGGATCACTTTTCTGTATTAATTTAATGTAAAATTATCAACCACTTTACAACCAGTCAGTCTCAAAGTATTCAAGTCATTCTCCAGATCAGTCATGTTGTTTTTGAAGGATTCCAGTTATTTTTTAAGCATTCAAGTCATTCTAAAGGTCATTCAATTCGTCCTTAAGTTCATTAAAGTCATTCGAAGTCATTTACTTTTTATTTATCTAAGTCATTGCAGCCCATTTTTCGGTCATTTTAGTTTATATTTAAGAATTTCATGTCAATCCTACATTCACGCATACATTCATTACACGAGAGCACGCAACTAATGGCTATTGGCCTTGTTAATAACGAATTCTTTCTCTGAACATGTTTAAATTTGATCAACTTTATAGAGTAAATCATCTGAGTTAAAAAATAATTACTCTCATGATTTAAGTAAAACAATGCAATAATGAATAGAGCATTGTTAGAAATTCATTTTTTTATATCTCTACTGGTTATGTGGCAAATTACAGCTCTGAACTAATTGTGGTTTCTGTTTTACAGGTGTTTGAATTGAGTCAGGTGTGAAATGGAGCCTGTTGAATGTCAAGCAGTGATCCGGTTTTTGTATTTGAAATGACGCACACCATAGAAGACTTTTGATGAAATGAAAGAAACTTATGTCGATAATGCCCCATCATATGACCTTGTAAAACGCTGGCACCGTGAATTCAAACATGGCCGGAAGTCAAACATTGATGAGGCCGCTGTCCGTCAAGTTGAGGCTACCATTTTGGAACATCGGCGCATTACTATTCGCCGAATAGCCCAAGATGTCAAGATTAGTAGAGGGTCTGTGAAAACTATAATCCATGACCATTTGCATATGCATAAGGTGTCTTCCAGATGGATTCCCAGGTTGCTCACACCATTCCAGAAGTTAGAACGCGTCGAATGCTCGAGGATGAATTTGGAGATGTTCCAAGAAGATGAGTCAAAGTTTTTCAAAAGACTGATTACACAGTATGAAACCTGGGTCCATCACTATGATCCAGAGACCAAAGCCCAGTCAATGAAAGGGAAGCACTTGGATTCACCACCTTCAAAGAAGGCAAGGGTGCAGCCCTCCGCTGGCAAGGTCATGCTCACAGTCTTCTGGGACCAGGACGGAGTAGTGATGACAGATTTCCTGACAAAGGGTACCACTATTACAGGAGCCTATTTTGCTTCACTTTTGAGGAAATTAAGGGACGCTATCAAAATCGAGAGGCGGGGCAAGATCAGTAAAGGTACCCTCCTCCTGCATGACAACGCTCCGGTCCACAACACGCATGTCGCCTGATCGGCATCCTTCCTACTCTCCTGACCTTGCACCCTCTGACTTTCACCTCTTCGAAGCCATGAAGTTTTTTTTTTTGAAAGGAAAGCGTTTCCCAGATGATGCAGCCTTGATTTCTAAAGTCACGTCGTCGTTGGAGGACCAACCTGCGGTGTTCTACAAAAACGGTCTCCAGAGCTGCATCAAACGATGGGAGAAATGCATAACTCTGTGTGGGTCCTATGTAGAGAAATCCTAATAAATGCGCCAAGTTTCGTTGCTCTACTGCTATTGGAAGTGGGTCAGGGGCATTATTTATTGCACACCCCTCGTACATTAGACAATTCTGAAGAACACGTGGCGTAAAAGTATTTATTAAAAAAATGTAGAATAGCAACATAACGTTTGTGAGTGAGATTGTAGGGAAGAAAAAGTCGGGGACAATTAAATTACAAGTACTTTATCCAGAAGCCTCAAATTGAGCAGAGATTCACGAGCCAAAATATAGCAACAACACTCCATACATGGTCTGATAGTAGATTTGTAGGAGAAAAGAGTACCATCAAGCGCGGGAAAGTGTTTAGAGCGATAGAGAGAATCTAGTTTACGAGAAGCAGAAAGACCAATGGATCTAATAAATGATCCGAAGACAATACCGAAGAGTTTTGGAGTCGATTTCTTCTCAAGAGCAGAGCCATCCATGAAAATTTCAGGAAGAACTCGACACGCTTACGATTGAAAGACACGGGTTAAGTTTCAATAGGATTAAACAAAACAAAGTATTTTGTAGCCAAATCTATAACTGAACCCAATTCAACTTCAAGATTAGCTGCATATTTAACCTGATTTGAGGAAGGTGGACGAGATATAATACCAGAATAGGGAGGGAAAAAACAATGTTGAACCAATTAAAACGAAAATATGCGTACATCAGAAGGACGTGTTTGAATGTTTGTTAAAATGTTTAGTTTAACTTTTAATATAGTGTATATATTAGTTATGCTTGCTGTTGTTTTGTGGTGGTAATGGTAGTTTATCGAAAATATCTTATAGCGGTAAATCTCCTAAGTGAGTGAGAGAGTTAACTCCATTACATGCATTATCGACATTGCGTTGCCTCATTTCAAGATGTATATGTTTATAGATAAAATATAGTTATCAACGCACACGTTTTTCGCTGTATTAACAGTCCTTAAACCTATCCAGATAAGGGCGATGTAATGCGAGTAATGTATGTAAAGGAGTTAACTCTCTCTCTCAATCACTTTAATATTAAGATAATGAAAAACAGAAATAACAAACATAGCTAAGCACTAGCAGTATCAGAATTTTGGGGACATTCGCAGGCGAAGTCGCCATTTTGAATATACACCTATCTTTCTATCAGATTTTAATAATAGTAAAACGTAATTTAAACCCGTAAATTTTATTTCAATAAAACGAGCAAAGACCAAATTTTAATATCATAAAAGCTTTAATAGAGAAATAAACAATTTTATTTATTTTTCCGTCGATTTCTTCACTTAAGTGACACTTAACATTCGAACAATAACATTACTTGAATCTTACGATAATTATTTTAACGGCAAAATAAAGAACTTACCTGGTTAATGAGTAAGCTATGCTTTCTTTTAATCTTCCTGTATGAGAATTTATTCATATTTATGTATTATAATCCATGTATTTTTAAATGGAAGGATTTTTCCAACACACGGCGACGACGGCGTGTTTTTAAAGCAAGTTGTAACGACACAGGAAGTGAAAAAATATCTCTTACTTATGTACGGAGGCCTATAAGTGTAAAAAAAAACACTAATTCAGAAACCTTAATAATCTCGATATTGGATTATATTCCTTCAAATTTTCCACTTTTAAAGGTTTTCGGAGGCGCTGAAAACATAAATAAACATTTATATATACGGCAAACGAAACTAATAGTTTCCAAGATAAAAAATTTTACAAATGGTCACAAAGTGGGGGGTCACTTTTCTATAATGATGTGACGTCAAATGGGCACCCACTTTATGGCCACATTGCAATGAACAGATTGACGGTAGCAGTACGTTTTTGCCTGACTTAAGGGAGATAACTTGTCCGGTTTTTTTTATTTTTGTGCCTTGACGCTATCGTAGACAAAATCTGATAGTTTTCATTTTTTTATTAACACGGATTACTATTTGACGCAGATGTTCAATGGTATTTTTCTTTTTTAATATCTTAAAGAAATACCTGAATATTTTTTTTATTATACTATAAATCTGCATTATCCGAATTCGTCTTTGTTTTTTTATATATCGAAAAAAAAGGAAACCAGGAATTAAATATAATTATATAAACTGATGGACTATTAATTACTGGAACATTCTAAACAAAACTTAAGCTTCCACGTAAAAAAAAAAAAAAAAAAAAAAAACACGTGGTTATCGAAAAAAGAAGGATTTAAATTTTGGACTTTACCGGTAAATTACCAGATAAGCGATATTTTTTTGTTGTTTTAAATTTGAGTATTTTATTTATTCATGTTTTATCTTCAATTTGTGATATATAAAACGTTTCAAGCAAAATTAATTATTAAATTTCTCATAGACATTCCAAAATGGGGGGGTGAATTTATAAAACAACGTTTGTCTAAAATATTATATTTAGTTTATCGGAAAGAGCATAAAATTTTACATTCACCCTGAAAAAAACGTAACAATTGAACGAATAGAAAAATTTTGATAGATTTTTAAAGTTTAAAAATTGAAAAATATTCATCCCAATTGATTTCACTACGTAACAAAATGGCTTCCCAGAACGCACGCACGCACTTTGTAAACAATGTTTTTTAAACAATGAAAAATAATATTTCTATTATTTTTTAAACAACTTAAATAGTTTATTTTGGAAGCAAAAATAAAGCAAAAAATAAAGAAAATAAATAACCCACTTTAGAAAGAGAAATTACGAGTTTTCTATATTTTAATCGCAGTTTTCTGTTAGGGGTGTCAAAAATTCCCCCAAAATTCTGATACTGCTAGCTAAGCACTTAAACAGATAATATCGTAAATATTTTAGACAAATCTTCGTAGCTTAATAGTAATATATAGGACTCCGGCTAATGTCGTTATGGGTTCGAATCGTACCATACTAAACGCTGTTGAGATATTCTATACTGTCACATTAGAACTATTTAGATTTATTTATTAATGGCATTTCTACATTTCAAAGTCAAACCAGGTTAATAACATTAAAAACCATTTATAAAGACTATTTCCATACCAACAAATTTTTTTTTCAATAAATGGAGGATGAATTAAATATTTCAGAGAATTACAGACCATGTTCAGCGACTTATAAACATATTTCTTCTTTTCCTTATTAATGATCAGGATCGAGAAATGCCGGCAGAAGTCGACTACATGTTCTCTTGTTGTTAAGTAGAAATTGTATTAATGTTTACTTCAAGTGTATATTTGGATTAGCATTCAGGTTAGCATGTGTTATCTCTTTCTCGACCATTATAGAAAAGGAACTTTGTCTCTGTGTGTCTGTCTGTGTATGTCTGTTTGAGAATCTGTTCCCTATGGGCTCGAAAACGGCTGGGCCGATTTTTATTAAATTTCACACGAAATCTGTTCTGAGATAGATTTTGTACCGGAATATCTTCGATGAGTATCAATAATATACAATCGAAATAATCCGATAAAAGAAATAACACCTTACTCAACCTAACATTACAAGGGCAGTTGAGAAGTTTTATTACCACACAAGCCGAAAGGTCCGACATGTAAAATCAACAGTAGGTTCTTTGATATGACAGATGCATGTTTGAAATGAATATTTTGGTTAAAACAAAATTGCGTCATGATACTTGACTTTTTCATTTTAAACTCATCAAATCATTATCACCGCACAAGTAGTACTTTTTGAGACATTCTTCAATTCGGCTGGGTCAACGACTTCTCGACCTGTCTGCCGAAGGTTCTTAACAACTTCACGGTTAATTTGGAGTAGAGAACAGCGTGAAACAACTCTAGATTTACCTCTATCAACTCTCCTACGTACCTTTGTAGGAGCTTTGACAAAGTTCTTCACAGTTTGATGGTACCTTCCGATCATTTTTTATATTTCGAGGGTAGTTTTACCTTTTGATAGCTGTTCTGTAATAGTACTCTTTTCAGAACTAGTCAAACCACCTTTATGACCCATTTTATTGACGAAACAAACTGCCTTGTTAATAATTTGACACACCTCAAATACCGTGGATTCAGCAATTACGATGGCACGTTGTTTACATTGCGCGGAGCAGTACGAAAATTTCACAGTACGCTCAGCTCAACATTGCCAACGTTTCAGAAGCTTTTGATACGAAACTACCGGTAAGTTTCTGAAACTGTTAAAAAATGTTATCTCCTTAATAATTTGACACGCAGCGCATTTTGTTGTATGCTATTCGTTTATTTCTGTTTCGTTTATGTAATTTGGTAGCATTGATACGTCATTTAGTTGGTTGGTTGGTTGTTTTTGTTTTACGGCATATCAACCCTTTTCGGGTTATTTAATGCCGAATCCAAAGATTTTGAAGAAAAATTTGTTTAATAGAATATATTTGTTGTTTTCACGTCGATTTCTATTTAACCCATCGTTGGGACCCTAACAGGTACTACCACTCCGGGTCAGAGTGGACCTGGGAGCAATGGTAATTAAAGGGTGGCTCCACACTCCCCAAAGCCCACAAGCTGGGGCCTCACCACTGGATATAGTTTAAGGTCATATCCAGGACCCCCATTGAGGGACTTTTACCCTCTGCAGGGGGGGGGGAAGTCGGCGTATTCTAATGCCCCACCGACAGGGACGATACGTCATTTAGTAAAGCAGGTTTGCATGAAATTTATCAATTTAGACAAATCCAAGTTTCTGTCTTTTCTCTTTTCATTGCTGACACTACATAGCACGACTGATATTTTTAAATACGTTCGAATAATTGTTGTATATCGATATATTGATCATTTGATTGCAAGTATTTTTGATCTGTGCTTTTCTCGGGAGGGGAGCATTTATGTGTCTCTTTCCCCAGGGGTCAATTGTTCAGGATGCCGCATAGGCACATCGCGGGCTTATTGTCGTTTAGTGGACACACGAAAATGAGGCTTCGCCTTGCAGGCGAAATTTCAAATCGATAAATATTAGTGATCGATTTTCTTCTAAATAATCCCACAAAAGCTAAGTTAGAGATTGGTTGGGAATTGTATCATGATACTGAATAAGCAGAAACGGGCGATGGTTATTTAAATATTTACTTTGTAGAAAAATGTCACCCATTTGCTTAACATCGTGGATTGTAGAATTGGATATATGGGGTTCGAATCCTATAATCGATTACGCATAGTTACAGTTTGAGAACATATGAATCCATGCTAAAATATCTTTTCGTTTCGGAATTCGATTATTATTTTAAAACGTCCTATAGCAATTGTTATGATAAGTCGTAATTTGCAATTAACTCATAGCCACCTAGCTCTTACAACGTGTCTATCTATATCTCATACCCTCTCCCACTTTATGCCGTTTGAGCATCAAACTTATGTTGTTGCTATACTCTCTCTCTCTCACACACTCTCTCTCTCTCTCTCTCTCTCTCTCTCTCTCTCTCTCTCTCTCTCTTAAGAGCCAAAAGTAATATAATTATAAAACTCTGGAATAGTTTATTATAGACAAAAGAAATATCGCTCCAGATAGCAATGCTATTTACACCGTGAAAAGTAACATAAGGCAACGGAGAAATTAGGAGACAGAGATAAGGAAAGTGAAAAAACGATGCAGGGAGCAAAAAGAGACTACCCCTTGATTTTGTTTTTTATTTATTTATTTTTTTTTTTTTACTAACTTTGCAAATCCATTTTTTTCTTGATTCAACCAATTTAACCTCAGCCTAATATTAACCCAACGGGTCCTATTTTTTCTTGTATAAAATAATGACAAATTTCGGCCATCTTGTCTACCGTCTATTAGCTTATCACAGTAGAAATGACACTTATTGCTATATTTTGTGACTCTAAACGAGTAATTAGAGATTATGTTTGCGAGTATGGATTTCGGGAGTGTTACTTTAAGTACATGCCAGGAAAACCTGACGGAAAACGGAAATACCCAGTGCACCTAGCGTGAGTAAAGTGAGAGGGTCAAGGGTAATCTGACTAGACAAAACATGTTAGAAGCAAGTGTCGATGATATTACATAAATGATCGCTAGGGCTGTGACAATATAATATTCTTTTCATTCTTTTCACTCTCGGGTATATACCGACACAGACACACTTAATCAACCGAGAACCTCATCGTTCTATAAAAAAACATATAAGATATTAACGGATATATACTCAAGAGTCAAAACAATTAAAAGAATATGTTGTTGTCACAGCCCTAATGATCACGTATAGAGAGACATGGCAGAGTTTTGAGGATTTTATGGGAGAATGCCGCCACATCAGACATGCCCAACAATGTAAGGATCTATGAGAATATTTGTCCCGGAGACTGTCCGTTTGTCGACCATTTTTAAGACTAAGTAACTAAGATGGACCCAGATGAGGACTACGAAAGACAATTCGGAACACGGTATAGAGTTTAAAGATATATTGAAAAATGAGACAAGATACAGAGAAAAGTGGTGATGTAAGCTTGGCTTACTTGTCAGTCGAATATCGATAGTGTTCGATATTCACAAGAATACTTGGCTCTCGATTAATATAGCATTTGTGAAGATATGTAGGCAACTGTCCCATAACTGTAAGAAAATTAAGTAAGAAGGAATTAATTTTAGTCACTGATTTAGAAAGGATTAATTATAGCCTCTTTTTGTCTCTCCCCTCGTGAAGGAATTTTTCTTTCTAACAAAACCTTTGAAACTGCAACAAATTTCGATTGCGAGTTTTATTAGATCAAGTTAGACAACGCAACTATACAGATCAACAACCATGCACGGGTGTAAAACAACGATAAAAAAATGAGGACTATACAGCACGTATGTAAAAAAAAGTCTTTTATTAACTGATTTGTATTTCTTGATCGTTCACTACCGATAATGCAAGTGCGCGCTTGTTGAAAACTATGATTCACTTCGTTTAACGTTTGTTGCAATAGACAAGGTTTTGTTTTTGTTTTTTTTTATTCCAGTTTCACTCTAAACAAGGCACAGTGCCACTTTGATGTAGGGGCTACTGTCGGGGACATAAGTTGCAGGGATACTATGTAGGGAGTTGAGCAGCGAGGTGTCTGTTCATGTTACTTGAACTTATGCATGTCAGTACAGTTGGGGAAACAGGAACTCGCAAAGAAGTTCCAAAGTAAAGCAATTCTGGGGTAAAAATCTATTAGAGTAGAAGGCATTCTTACATCTAGGGATCTCTACTGTGAAGGGGTGGGATTTAGCTGCTTGTCGGGGTTGTCTAATGTTTTGGTTTAGGCTACGTTCCATTATGAAATGCTTTATTATCATTTCGTCGTTTGGTTGTTTTCTGAACCGATTACATGTTTTAATTAAACACTACGAGTTGACACTTATTCAATCGAAAAAGACACGAGTAATTATCACGTCAGATAGAAGACGCATGTAGAGAATCAGATAATGATAGAATAATGACGCGTAAGGAACCACAAAAAGGACAGTCATTAAATGGTCAGATGAATTAACAGCTGAGACAACTAGAAACCAACGGTTCGCTTGTTTTCTTATCAATCGATCCGATGAACTTTATAATATAATCTCAATTGTCTGTTTAAATGTATGTATGTATGTATGTTTGCCTAAAACTTTCGACAGAGACCACGGATTTTCATGAGATCGGTATCGTTTTGAAGCCCGACCCTTCGGAAGACAAGTAACGAAAAATTAATTACTTTACCCTCGACTGGGCCCTTTTCTACAGGGAATGGTCGCTTTTTTTCGCTGATATTTTCGAAAGTCATCCCCTCTTTTCGATTGTCTAGCCTTAATTTAAACCTGCGTCACTTTGGGTTTGGCGATGGACGCAAACATGTCACGTTTTCTTCACGTTCTTTTCCTCCTTCACGATACAGGTTTGAGCCTGCCTGCCTACTACCACTTTTTTTGCTCAACATATACCTCCAAACATCCGGGCAACGCCGGGCACCCGGACAAGCATAAAATAAAAATAAAAACTATACTTGTTTGAAATTATAATGGTCCCTTATTTTGATCACCCAACGATATATCGAATAAAAAGTAGAAAAGTCAACAAAACTAGAAAAGTCAAATATTGCATCTGAAACAACTCAACAGATGATGGGGGGGTGCGGTTGGCATATTGGATTCCATGGAATTGGCGATAAAGAATACAATTTACTGTGGTAATTTACGCGATAATGTAATGAGTTTAACCGTGAAAAGTGAGAGAAACTTCTACTACTACTACTAACAAAAATAACAACTATAATAAAAACAATAATAATAATAATCAGGCCACGACGGAATTCACGTGTACTGCTTTAAAAAAATTCACAGCACTACATGAAAGATTAATTCAGAACCTGAAAACATGTATTTACGAAGCGAACGGAACAACACTGGTGCAAAAAGACTCGGAAAAGGGAAAAATTCCAAGTAACTAACGGCCAATAACGTTTACCTAGAATGTGAAAAATACTTGCAGGGACAAATTTATCATTCTCTTCATAATCGCAGACTACCCTCAGAGGAACAGAAAGAATGCCAAAAAAGAAAAAAGAGGAACACATTACCTATTATACATAGACCAAAGGATTCTGAAGGAGGTTAAAAGTAGAAAAAAGAACTTAGCCATGGCATGGATTGACTATAAGAAAGAGTATGACAGGATCCCGCAAGCATGGATAATAGAATGCCTGATAATGTACAAAATACCAGGTAAGATAATCAATTTGATAGAAAACGTAATGAGAACACAGAGACTTGAAATGACAGCTGATGAACAATACATAACTGAAATTAAAATACAAGGAAGGATCTACTAAGGTGATTCCCTATCACCATTACTGTTTATTATAGCCATCATGCCTCTGAACAATATACTAACAAAATACCAAGCCGGATACAAGGTCACTAATACAGAAGAAAAAATGAACCACCTATTGTACATGGATGACCTGCAACTATTTGCGGAAACAATGATAGAACTAGAGGCGCTAATAAACACGACCAGAATCTTTTGCTGGGATATTCGAATGGAATTCGGTAGGTCCTGAACTGTCATCTAAGCTTCAGCCTGTCCCATCGACGAAATGTAGTATCCCTCTGCCTATTCTACAAGTACTTTAACGGCGAAATCTCCGATGAACTGCAAGCTCTCGTAACCTCCTCGATGCAAATACCCCCGACAAATCTGACAAGCAGCTAAATCCCACCCCATTTACAGTAGAGATCCCTAGATGTAAGAGAGCCTTGTACTCCAGTAGTTTCTTCCCCAGAACCGCTAGATTTTGGAATTCCCTTCCGGGTTCCTGTTTCACCAACTGTACTGACATGCAGAAGTTCAAGTATAACGTGAACCAACATCTTGCTGCATAACTCTCCACATAGTACCCCTGTAGATTATGTCATTGATAGTAACCCTCTACATCAAAGTGACAATGTACCTTGTTTGGGGTGAAAATGTAATAAAAAAAAGTGTGCGCTGCTGACCATGAGGGGGAGAAAACTGAAAGCAGCAGAAAGTATGGTATTATCCAGTCAGACAGAGATGAGGGCACTAGGTGAATATGATAGCTACACATACTCAGGAGTCCTGAGAGCAGACACCATCAAAGTACAGAAATAAAAGAGAAAATTGGAAAGGAATACCTCAGAAGAAAAAGAAAACTCCTCGAAACTAAACTTATGTAGTAGAAACCTATGTTACTAGTACGATAATCTGGACTGTTAATAAGAACTAAGGAATCTCGACCAGAAGATTAGGACATTCATGACAATGCACAATGCACTACACCCAATGAATGATAATGACTGACTTTGTGAAAAGGAAAGACGGAGAAAGAGGACTGGTTTTGTATAGAATGTTATGTAAAAAACACAAAAAAAAGAATTAGAAAAATACAAAATGCAGAACAGTGGAAGAATAATTACTGCATCAAGAGACACAGAAGATACAAACAAAAAGAGAGGGAGATAAGAATAGGACAGAAAATTGGCAATAAAAGCAGCTATACGGACAATTCATATAAATTACAAAATATGAGACAAACCGAAAACATTTGGAAATGGCGGCAAAAGGAAATCTAAACACGGAAACCGAATCCCTAATAACAAGATAACGCGATTATAACCAACCACATCAACGCAATAGAGGCCAACAACAAATGCAGACTCTTCTGACAAAGAGACGAAACAATAAACCATATGATAAGTGCATGTAGCAAACTAGCCAAAAAGAATATAAAAATAGACCCGATCAGGTGTGGAAGGCAATACATTTATAATTATGCAAATAATTACACCTTGAACACCCAGACAAATGGTACAAGCACAAACTGGCAGCAATACTTGAAAATGAAAGTAAAACAATCTCATAAGACATGGATATACAAACCGATAATCTCATCCAAGCAAGAAGACCGGATATTATAATAGTTTAAAAGAAGGAAAAGTCCTGCCAATTCTAGATTTTGTCGTCCAAGCAAACCACAGACTTAAGCTCAAGGAGACGTAGAAGCGGAGCACATATACGAAATTGACCAGGCAGCTTAAAGGGATTTGAAAAATATAGAAAATCAAGATAACACCACTAATAGCAGGAGCACTGGGAACAATACCAAATCACTTTGAAAAATGAATGAGAGAGATTTAAACCAGAGGAATGGCTGAGAAGATACAACGGATAACAATAATGAAAACTGTAGAAATATTAAGAAAAATCCTTGACTAACAAACATGAAATACAGACAGGAACTGGACACACAGAAACAGCGCTAGATGTAAAACGCAAAGAAACATCACATGGAATTATGAAAACTGAAACGGTAAGATTATTTTTACGTATTTGTGTGTGTGTGTGTGTGTGTGTGTGTGTGTGTCGCCCCATAAACTTGCACAAATAATTGAGGAGGGTCAAGGAGGACGGAAAGTCCGAAAGAGAAAGCACCAGTCAGACCTCCACTGGTTGAGTATAAAGAGGACTAGGGCCATCAAGATTCCTGTGTAGACCTATGGTCGCTGCCAACGAAAAATCAATAGTAAGCTGCTGTTTCGATAATGCAATTTTTTTTATAAAGGTTATCGAAAGAGGTGAAGAGTACTGGAAATTGGGAGGAGGGACTTGCTGTCACTCAGACTCCAGAGAACATCAGAAGTTGTTCTCAAAGAGCAATTTTTGATGGTGACGTTTGGAACTACTCCTAGTAAGTAAATAATATTATCTGAGGCGGGAAAACACTGCCCAGATCTTCACGGGGTGAGTGTGAAGAGTGTTAGGATGTTGGGTATCTCTCGTCTATTTACTGTGGCGATATACGCACTAATACTACTGTAACGTGGGGAACCGTGGCGAGTTAAGGTTTTTTTAGTTCCTTTTTCAGGAATCGTTTTCCACACTGCTCAGACATTAACTTTTTAGGTTCTTTTTTTACCTTTGTACCAACTACACTATTTCCTTTAAACTGATGACTTGTATAGGTTTTAGACTATGTTGAATAAGACACTCTATTTTAATTTTGGTGGCGACAAGTAGTTTGCGAGATATAATGACATGCATTATTCACTGCAATTCACTGCTCTGCACACGCGCGATAAAAATATGTACTTCTCTATGCACGACACTGCCAGATCCCCACCCATTTTTTGTTGTTTATAGTCTTTGCTGGTGGGTATGCTGACAACATATATCAAGGTTGAACTTGGGCCACATTTTTTTATCCGTTTTTCTTTCGGATTGTATTCTAAACTAATATTTGTAACTAAAACGTGAAGTATATAATTTTATATCTGTAACTATTTGGGCCTAACACCATTTTATGTTTACCTCGAAACGAGACGTATTCTGTTATGCCCCCAAAACTAACTAAAACAACACAGACAGAAATTTAGTGAGTGATGGCCTTTTCAATTCCATCTTTCCTCTTTCTCACAGTGGTGATGTTCTATCGTTGTCATGGCAAGTGCGCGACTGAGTATCACTCTATACCCCCTGCAACAAATTTGCAAGAAATACTCGTCCGGCTACAATAACTGCCAATAGTTTTATTTACTCTTCACTCGTGACTTAAACTCAACGAAAATTCCATGCACAAAGTTCTATTTCTTACAATCGTCCGTCTGTGAAACACAATGTAGCGTAGACCGGGAACCAACACGTTGTAGCTTCAGTCGCAAAGTCAATAAAGAATTCAAAAAAGAACTTCAACTCGTTTTTCTTGTTATAAAACGAGATTTAATTATTTTTTTCATTCTCTCGCTACCTTTGAGACCTTTCTCATGTGATTGTTTTCTTGAACGTCATCCACGTCTCGACCGCGATCCTTCTTCTTTTTTATAGTGTTTCTTTCTAATTACGTCATTTCGCATACATTTGTATACGCGCGACCGCGCTATGTTACAACAATACAGGGGAGGGGGCTGCTTCCCAGCTGACGATAACATGGTCGTTTTTACATCTGATGGGAATGAATTCTTGTTGCGCTGTCATCTTTAATAATCACACACTATCCAAGTTTCGTCATTTCCGATCATCAACAGTCTACTCGACATCCCTTAGTCCTTATTCTCGAGTGGTCTTTGAGCCTTTTTAATTATTAGCCCCTAGCAAAAAAAGCAAAAACAACAAATATCGAATACTCCTCCCTCGATATAACTTTATTATGTAACACATGCTGTTTAGATAAGCATTTTAAGGCTAAGTGGTGTGTCGAGCTTGAAGGTTGGGGTGAAGCAGCTCGATCTGGATCTTCACAGGCTCGCATAATGCGATTCGAAGGTTCAATACCGTGGAAACATTTACGCTTTGTTGACTCAGAAGATTAGACACACAATGGATCCATGTAGATAATTGTATTTCGGGTCGATCGCTCACATTATGTGATTGATTAATTTATTGTTCATATATTTATTGATATATATTGATAGATGAAAGTGGCCCATTCAAAAAGAAAACGCTGACCAAAAACATGAAAGAATTTCGATCAATAAATTCAATACATAAAATGTAAACGGTATACGTTATTTCAATTTTGTATTCTTTTTCTGGCATTTTCCCTTCATCTTTATGCCTTTTCTTTTTTACTCTTCATTCATACTCCTTCTCTATTCCGTTCTATATCTACTCTTGCCCCGCCCACGTAATCTTCATTTTACCATTTCTTTCTTTCTTTCTTTCTGTCCACATATACCACACCGATTGCATTCAGACTTATTTCTCCTTGACCTTGGCATGTATCAGCAGCATCAGCAGCATCGGCATCAGCATCAGCATCAGCATCAGCAGGGAGTTTACAGTGGCTACATGCTTATTGATACTGACTGAAAACCTGGATGTACAAAGTTCGAATTCAGTTCGTTCAGCAAGAAACATTTTAACTTAAACATGTTGTCAACCTTCACTTGGCTCTTCCATAAGTAGCTGATATCTTTCTAGAAAGAATTCTTACTAGAAAGATATCGGGCAAACGAATTCCAGCAGTAATCGTTTGATTCATACGAAATGAATGAATGATGCTAAACAACGTCATCAGCAGCAGCAATAGAAGAAGCGACATGTTCCTATTTAGAATGCCTCCCCACGGGACAGAGTTAGACACCAGGGTCATTTTTTTTAATGTGGAGAAAAGGAACAAAAATTTAAAATTGTCTCAGTCGTGAAGGACTTCTCCTCCACTGACAGAGAACAAGAAATTCAAGTGCAGCATTTGAAGAACAGGTACTACACTTTGATGTTGTTGATCATTTTTCTTTTTGTATCATCTTGGTATTCTCTTCTTTTTCTTCTTCTTCCTCTTCTTACTTTCCGTAATTCTTCTTCATTATCTATTTGTTTTCTTTTTCTAACTGCCGAATTATTGTCTATAGTAGCCGTTGTAGAATGGTATAAACTAGCAATTCAGCTCACCCCTCCAAATTATGCTAGAGTAACAACTTTTGTTCGATTAATCGTATATAATTAATCGTTTACCGTAAATTTCTTTGGTTTTTTTTTTGGGGGGGGGTATTAAAGCATTAAAGAAAGTGTCGATAAAACAGACAATGTGAAGAAAAGGCATCTCTCATTAATTCCAGCGTCTTCTTTTTCTGCATATATTTCTCGTTATTATTCTGCTTTTTTTTTCTAATACACATCCAACCACGTTATTTTAAACTGACATTTAATACAACTTCTTTTTCTTCTTCTTCTTCTTCTTCTTCTTCTTCTTCTTCTTCTTCTTCTTCTTCTTCTTCTTCTTCTGCGCTTTCCCCGTCCTCATACTTATTTACCTCTTCACTCTCATCAAGAACATTAATGCCAGCAAAGACACTGGTCCTGACAAGATTTACTAATAATTCTTAAGAAACTGTAACCTGAAATATCTCCTATTCTTATAAAGATGTTAAATCGTTACTGAAAAGAAAAATGCGGAAATGTTTCTCATCATATTGGAAAACTTTTAAAATACTGGACACCGGACCTCTGTTCTCAGTGCAGATTAGGCAGTCTTCTGTTCGTCATAAATATATTGTTTGAATTTGTGATAAATTCAGACTTCTTAACCACCTTGGAAAAAACAATCAAATCAGTTACAAACAATATGAATTTCGCCCTTCACGATTAACAGCTAATATGATGACAATAATATCGCATGAGTTAAACGAAATTATTGACGGGGGTTTAGTTTTAGAGCAATAATACTCTTCACATATCAAAAGTTTAGCACACAGGTTGGCTTCACAAGTTAACTATTGAGTATCTTCTTAAGTTTTCTCAACTATCAAACCCTTTCTTTCGGATACATATATCTATAATATAAAGCTGAATGTCTGAATGTATGTGTGTGTATGTGTGTGTGGGTGCGTCTGGTTACGAATAGGCTCTATATGGTTGACTATTTTAAAAAAAAAAAACTGATTGCATATAATGATAAAAGATGTATCGAGACACAGGAATGCGTATGTTTGATCTGCCATAATGATGATTCATTAAAATTGTGGGGTCTGCGTTCGCGCCTGGTTCACAAAGTATGGAAATAAAAAATTTAAAAATTAAAAAAGAACGTTTACAAGTGTTGTTGCTATAGATGTACATAAGAATACTTTGATAAGTATGTTTTAACTTAAATAGGGATGGTATAATAACATTGTGGGGTCTGCGTTCACGCCTGGCTTCCATAGAATGAATATAGGCACAAACTTTAATAAAGACTTTTCATATCTATCTGCGTAAGTATACTTTGATAATTATGTTTCAGTTTAAAGAAATATGGTATAATAATATTATGGAGTGTTCATTCGCACCTGACCTCCATAGAATGGAAATATGTCACAAAGTTTAACAAGGTTTTTTTTTAATATAGATCCACAGATAAGATTGTGATAAGTGTTTCAATGTGAACAGGTATGGTATAATAAATTATGGGATGTATCTATTTTATTTTTACTTTCATGATATTTTGCTTTGGTTTTGATACCCCCAAATTCGAAGCTATCTCTTTACAACCCTTCCTTTTCATAACCTATCATACTTTCATAAATCAGTCATTTTCTGTAGGCTGTTTTTGAACCCAATCAACGACGGGTACTTTTGCTAACATATGTATATATATATATGTATATATATATGTGTGTGTGTGTGTGTGTGTGTGTGTGTGTGTGTGTGTGTGTGTGTGTCTGTGTGTGTGTGCGTGTGTGTGTGTTAGCAAAAGTACCCGTCATTGATTGGGTTCAAAAACAGCCTACAGAAAATGACTCTGATTTATGAAATAGGTGTGAATGATATTTCTTTAAACGGAAACATAATTATGACAGTATACTTACGCAGATAGATATGAAAAGTCTTTATTAAAGTTTGTGCCTATATTCATTCTATGGAGGCCAGGCGACAACGCAGACCCCACAATTTTATCATACCATCCCTATTTAAGTTAAAACATACTTATCAAAGTATTATTATGTACATCTATATCAAATACACTTGTAAACGTTCTTTTTAAATTTATATATATATATGCATATATATATATATATATATATATATATATATATATATATATATACTCGAAAGAAAGGGTTATATATAATAGAAATTGTTGATGGATAGAAGTCTGAAGCACACAATACCAATGCCGGCGTGCTTCACGAATCTTTTCTTAGTTCAAATCTCTTTCTAACCTTCATAAATAATATCCTAATCAGATTTTATATCACCCGTTTACATTTATGCAGCTGCCACACCATCTATGGCAACACTTTGTGTTGTATAGTCAGTTAGGAGATATTAAAACGTGTCATGTGTTATATAGTGGATGTAATATGTTCTTTTAACATCTATATTAAACTTATAAATCGTATGTATTATTGTTTAGCCAGGGATATCATATCGACGTGTATACTGAGTCATGTTGTATCAGAGTTATCACACGGGTATATTTTACAGTTCATATATAAGAAGAATAATATATGCTTCACACCTTTTTTCTTTAAGAGTTCTTGTATCTTCACTTGCTCCGTGACGCAACCATGAAATGACCAGCACCATCCAAATGAGACACCTGTTCTTTCTTTTCTGAAAACCACAAGAACAATATTTTATATTTTTATAATATAAGTTTATTTCAGTTGTCTTAAATGGTTTCACAGGATCTGCATTGCGTCTACATGGTTCTACTCCCAAGCCCGTTTCCTGGCCGTCAAGTACGTCTATTCACCTGTGTGACTAGACTCCAACTGTTCGACTGACTCTAAACTTTCCGACCTCTGACCGCTGTTCCATTACGTCATCAGTCAAAAGCACACGTATCTCTTACGTGTGACCTTTCCACGTCTGCCTGACCAAGGTTATTTCGTTTATGTTTAATCTAGGTAATTTATGTAAATAGCTCCAGCTAAAATACATTGCTACACTTTATTATATAAACAATAAATATTTCCCAATATAAATTATTTTAAGAATATCATTGAATAGATAGATAAATAGATAGATAGACAGATAGATCGATAAAAACTAATTAACTTTTAACAATGTTAATTATTCAACAGTTGAAGATAATTAATGTTCAAAACATATCTGTTTGTCTCTCTTTCGACCTGGACTATATATAGTGCAAGTAGTTATTTCTAATATTAATAAAACCAAATTTCTTTTTCTTCGTGAACAACCCACACATCGTCAACGATCCTGAGGATGTTTCTGACAAAGGATGAAGAATTGCTGTTTACTGGGTCAAAATCCATCCATTTCATACTTATTGTTAGTTAATGTTTTACTCTGCTATCATTTAGCTCCTTAAATCAAGTGGTTTCATGCCTTGTATGGAGTGATTTCCATAAAAAAGATAATTAAGATAAATGTCTAGCTCTTGATTCCATAAGCTTCTTAGAATAAATTTCAATCAAGGTCTGAAATAGAAAACTCATATAAAACCTCTTGCAAACGTCGGTGGAAAAATGGTTTGATCATTCTATAGTTTCATAAGATAAACTCCTTTATCTGAATATAAGTCAAATGCTCCATAATATGGAGTACTTCTGACACATTTGGGGAAGTGTCACTAAAAGGTTATGTCTTGTCTTGACAGAATACAAAATTAACCTCACACTCAAGTGAAAGTCTTTTTTCACTGCAACCTTTTTTCACAGATTAGACGTTGGTAGTCTCTCTCTTCACCGTCGTTATTTTCCTGGTAGATGCTCGAATAAGCTTCAATCTATAGTTATCTTTGTAAACCATTCACAAAATCACGTCTAGCTAAAATCACAGTAAATTTTCCTTTCATCCCCTGTGTAAACGTGACTTAAACAAAATTTCTTTCCGAGACCGACCTGTCTGTGGAACACAATACATAGAGGCTTCATTTTAGCTGACTACAACATAGTCGTTTTCAAATCGTAAGGGAACGAGTTCTTATAGAGTCGACCTCTTGAATAATCAAATTCTGTCCAGTTTCAACAATTAAGGTGTTGTCTCGAAAAACTCATTACTCCTTTCGATCTCGTTAAGCAGTGACTTTCATCGTTAATTAGATTAGATGAGCGCATATTAAGAGTACTGATTTTTGTTGCATTGTGAGTATATCGAATTTTACAAGAACGCTGTGTTCTGTTCTGACGTTTCGTCCATCAAAGATCGAACATCTATGAATGATTAAAAATCCCTATTATTCTGATTAAAATACTATTTGCAAAAAGAACATTATATTGATCGGCTTGAACCATGCCTTTGTACATATAGATTTTTTCATAAAAGTGAAATACAAAAAGAAAAATAATGAGAAAAAATAAATAAAAAAGCAAAGTTCAAGTAAGTTCAGCGCATGCGTGTGTCATAGAGATTGGATTTTATGGATAGATTTTAATTTACTTTTCTTATGAAAACTTTTCGAGTGCATTCTTTTGCAGATCAAAGATCGTCTAAAGTAAATAGATCAATATCTGAGTTCATCTTGATTCAAGAATATCAATGTTGTTCTCTCTATTCCTTAATTATATATATATGTATATATATATATATATATATATATATATATATATATATATATATATATATATATAGCGGAACGTCTGTGTGTGTGGCCCTGTCGGTGGGGCATAAGAATACGCCGACTGCCCTCCTGCAGAGAGTAAAAGTCCCTCAATGGGGGTCCTGGATATGACCTTAAACTATATCCAGTGGTGAGGCCCCAGCTTGTGGGTTTTGGAGAGTGTGGAGCCAGCCTTTAATTACCATTGTTCCCAGGTCCACTCTGACCCGGAGTGGTAGTATCTGTTAGGGTCCCAACTATGGGTTAAATAGAAACCGACGTGAAAACAAAAAATATATTCTATTGAAAATAAAATTACTTCAAAATCTTTTGATTCGGCATTAAATAACCCGAAAATGATTGATATGCCTTAAAACAAAACAACCAGCCAACCTGTGTGTGTGTGTGAGTTTCTAGTCACGAATAGGCTCCTATATGGTTGACTATTATAGAAAACTGATCACATATAATGATAGAAGATGTATCGAGACGCAGGAATAAGTATGTTTGATCGTGCAGAACTGTGGTTCATTAAAATAATGGGGTCTGTGTTCGCGCCTGGTCCACAAAGTATGGAAATAAAAAAAATTGAAAATAAAAAAAAACTTTTACAAGGGTTTTTTATATAGATGTACCTAAGAATACTTTGATAAGTATGTTTACAATTATGAGGTTTATCGATTTTATTTTTACTTTTGCCATATTTTGCTTTGGTTTTGATACCCACAAATTCGAAGCTATCTCTTTACTACCCTTCCTTTTCATAACCGATCATACTTTCATAAATCAGAATCCATTTTCTGTAGGCTGTTATTTAACCCAGTAAACGACGGGTACTTTTGCTAGTATATATATATATATATATATATATATATATATATATATATATATATATATATACAGACATGCAAAGTGTTCCTACACTGTTCAGACAATGGCTCGATCTGTAGTTATTAATAACTAAGATCTTATCAGGTCAAAAAAAAAATTATATCATTTTCTTCAAGAATTCATATTGATAATCTTATCCAACATTATGACTTTTAAAAAAGGCAAACACTTTTGTCTGGTAAGTTCTTGGTTATTTATAGCTATAAATCGAAATATTTTCGTGCCGGTGTAGTAAAGCCGGTAAGTGTGTATTAATAAATATTAATATAAATATCTAGCTGTATTTTTTTTATATTTAGCTCTATTATCAACTTGACAAGAAACTTCTTGCGGCTTTTAATTTTTGAATTCAGATGAGAATATCTCTGCTCAAACAAAAAATTATTGATGGAAATAAGCACCTTCAAAATGAACACACTTTTGTTAACGCAAAGCAAGTGTATTTCTGCTAGTAACATAAAAATTCTGCGTTCTGGTGGCGATTCTGAAGGCGTTTTTTATATCGCTTACGTTTTTAAGACATTTCTCACGCAAAAAGTTGTCGAGATGCATGAAAAAGTGGTAATCGGTAGGGGCAGAGGTCTGGAGAGTACGAGACAGAGTTTCATGGCCCAATTCGTCCAATTACTGCAGGGTTAATTAAGCAACATGTTGTCGGGCATTGTCTTGAAGGAAAATTAGCATTTTTCTGTTGGCTAATGCTGGGTGTTGTTATCGAAGTTTCTGGTGCATTTCATCCATTTGCTGACAGTACTTCTCCGCCGTAATGGTTTCGCCTGCATTCAAAAAACTATTATTGATGAGACTGGTCATAGCCAACCAAACAGTCAGCATCGCATCTTTTGCAGCTCCGCCGATGTTTAACCACTGAGATGAGCGTGGCCGGTTGCCATAAAGAGCCTACTTTTCATCGCAATTCACAGCCCGGCCGAGAAACGGGTCGTTCTTTTTGCATTAAAGAAAGGAAAATGATACTTCATAACGGCGTTCCTTTTGTGTCGTTGAATTCGTGAGACACCCATTTATCAAGTCTTTTTGTTTTTCCAATCTCTATCAATTAGTTTGAAATCGTCGTATACGTTAGGTCTAATTCAGAATGAGGTACTCGGACAGTTGTGCGTGGATTGGCTTCGACTAATGCTCTTAATTGATTATTGTCAACATTCGATGGCCGACCACTACGTTTATCACCTTTTAAACTCTCGTTGCCGCCACGAAATTTCTTACACCACCATTTTGCTGTGAGTTCAGTGGTGTCTCCAGCAGCTTTTCGGTCTAGTTTGAATTTAAATTTAAGAAAATTGCACGAATTTGCTTTTTTTTTTATCTTGTATTCAACATTCTTAAAAAAATACTATTGTTTTAAAACGATTGTATTTTGAACGATTAGGCAGAGTGAAAAATACTTTTTACAATGATATATAAATTAAAGGTATTTGAAAATACTTCATTTGAAATCCAAATAAAAAAAATTCCCAAGAACTATCAAGTACACCTAATATATATATATATATATATATATATATATATATATATATATATATATATATATATATACATACATATATATATATATATATATATATATATATATATATATATATATATATATATATATATATATATACACTAGCAGGCCGCCTGCCGCTGCCCGATCGTAAAATAGGCAGATATATTATACTTTAATTAATGCAGAAGTTTTATCTATTATAAAGAGAAATACCGTAGGTATTAAACGAAACGTGAAATTGCTTAACACAATGAAGTAAAAATACGAAAAAACTGATACATGTGCACGCTTGTATTATGTTTTTTTTTTTCTAAACAGTTCATTTCTTTTAAGTAAAAAGATTACTAGCTGAGAACGAAACAAAAACCAAAGACAGTGAGTCAAGTACGGTAACCATTAGGCTGGCTTAAAACGATCTTCAAAAAGATTTTTCAAATCTACCTATTTTTGACATAATCAATCTCTCATGTGAACCATTCACGCAAGCGCATTCGTGGAACAGTTAGCTAACACATAAAAATCCGACAGGCCCCGCGTAATAATGTTTCAATGTGACCCTTTTAGCATCCCTTTTTTCAGATGTAAACATATTAAAAAGTTTTCCACATATCCGATTATTCTATATATCAAATTTCAAGTTTGTAGATAAAAGATTCGTATCAAAGATATAGATTGAAATATATAGATAAACTAGAAGATTACTCGGCGTGGTCCGGTATTAAACGTAACATTAACTTCCTTTAAAATTTATTTTTAAAAATTGAGGCATGATCATGCAAATATTATGTTTTTCTTGATAGTTCACTTCTTGGAAGTAAAAAAAAATTATTCGAGCTGAGATCGAAACTGAAACTTGAAGACAATGAGTAAAGTACGATAACCATTAGGCCAACTTCATACGAATTTACAAAATGTTTCCAAACCTACTTATTCTTAACTTGATGTAAGCAATCCGTGCATGCACAGTCGTGAAACAGCAAACAGATAAAATCCGATTATTCCCACGTGTCAATTTCTCAATTTTGACGAGTTAGCAGCCCTTTTTTTCGGATGAAAACAGATTTTTTTTTAATTTCACATGTCTGATTACATAATATGCCAAATTCCAAGTCTGAAGATCAAATATTCGTTGAGTATATACGTTGAGAATTGTCCTCTCACACACATTCTCACTTTATGGCTATACTAGCAAGCCGCGCGGAATTGCCCAGTCTTTAAATACGCATAAATATTATATTTTACTTCATATAGAAACTGAGATATTTGCATGCGATATTTATGCTTTTCTTAACCGTTTACTTCTTGTAAGTAAATAAAAAATACTCGAGCTGAGATCGAAACCAAAATCTTAAGAAAATTAGTTAAGTACGATTACAGTTCAGCCAGTGTTACTCGCCATTTCAAAATGGTGTCTTAAAACAGACTTATACTTAACATAAGGAAGCTAAAATGTGAATCACTCACGCATGTGCAATCGTGAAACAGTTAACAAACAGAGAAAATTCGACGACTTCTACGTTAAAATTTGGACCCTTTTATAAGTCGTATTTCCGGATGAAAACGAATTTAAAAAGTTTTTTACGTGTCTGAATAATTTATATACACGATTATGGTAAGTGCTTCACTTACTATTGCTGGGCTTTTAAGGATTAATCATGGAAAAGCTGGCATCTTCGACGGTCCTCAGATCCGGCAGTTCATCAGAGATTCAAAGATCGAAAACTACATAAAAGAAGTTAAAATTGAAGCGCGGAATGCATTTTTTTAAAATAGTGAATATCTTTCTTGGCAGCAATATGGTCAGAAACTTTGCAGAACATGTTAGCACCATTAGGACTGCTTTCAGAAACCTGGACTGTAACATGAGCGTCAAGATGCACTATCGGTTTGGATGCTAACATCAGCCAAGCCAGGCCCCATTGTCGCACTTGCAACACGATTGTACCATATAAGTCCAGAGAGCTCTTGATGTCATCAGCAGATCCGGAATTTCTATTTCAACAAGTGGTAGTTGACTTTGTCGATATACAGTGTAGGAACTTTATGGTGTATGACGATCGATATACTAGATGAGTGGAGGTTGCCCTAATGATATCGAGAAGGCGAAAGCTCTGTGCGATACCTTGAGAATAGGGTTATATACTAATAGTTCATCTAAAGAAATCTCTTCAGACGAAGAACCGCCGTTCGAATCCCAGGAGTACGATTTCTTTTTCAGAACGTAAGTAATACGGAAACGTACCTCAGTCTATTACGCCCAAAGCAAAGATCTACATACGAGTTGCGTGTTAAGACCGTACAACATATACTAGCCGATAACATGGACAAGAATGAACGCTTATGCAAGGATCAGGCTGCGCTTCCATTATTAACCCACGAAACACACTTGTCTAAAACCTTGACATGTCTCTGGCCGTAATGCTATATGGTCGAATTATAAAAGACCATCTTCCTGTTCTACGCGACTGATACCAAAACAATAGAAAGAAATAGGTGAACTAGGAGAGTTGGATATGGCCAAGATGTATATGCGGAACGAATAGTTCTACAACCATCATTGTCGCCAACTCCTGTAGATTTTGTTCAAATTCAGTAATAGTCTGATAACTACCCAGTTCTATGGACGAAGACAGAAACGCTCGTGGACACACATGGGAACCAACAGTAGCAAATGCGGGTAGATTGGAGCAATCGAGTAACACTACGCAACCGTCATTTTCTTCATAAAATATGATCAGCTGTGGGGAGCCCACATTATGTCACATTGCATCTAATTCGTCCATAAACCCTGAGCCCTCAAAGAGACAAACCCCAAAAAAGCAATGGAAGTCGAACGACCCATCAATGTTGGATCGTCCAGCGAGCATGATGAAGATGGAATAGAATTTAATGATACCACAGAAAGATGTACACAGCCACTCAGTCTACCACCGTTAAGACAACTTTCATGTTGCAAAGCAAGAACACCAAAAAACTCATCGCGACAAGGAAAATTACATGAATTTCCTATTGCACGCAAAGATGACTACGGCAATTCATCCCATGGCCAGGGTGGGAGGAGGCATGTATGGGCGAAAGTGTTATCTGTTTCTGACAACAAGAAGTTCACAGGGGTTATCTACCCTGAAAATAACTAGGGATGATCTCCGCTTATTGCTATATACAGAACAGACATGAGAGCAGCCATTTGCTTTTTGTGTGGATCTTAAAAATGAGCTGGAAAAACACATTTTCCAAATTTACCTATGAACACGGAAGTTTCTAAAATATCAGTCGATCTTCGACAATCAAATCCACCTAAATTTTCATAGATTTAACCTTTTTTCTAGTTCAAATAAATTTATATATGATACTTTGTTCTTTATTTGTTAGTATCTAGAACTTACCACTTTCCTACCACTTTGTACTGCTAGTAAGAAATATAAGGTATATATATATATATATATATATATATATATATATATATATGTATATATGTGTGTGTGTGTATATGTGTATATGTATATATATATGCATATATACATATATATGTGTGTGTGTATATATATACATATGTATATACGCCTGTATATATATATATATTATGTTTAATTATGTTAATGTTTATGTATGTATGTATATATATATATATGTGTGTGTGTGTGTGTGTGTGTGTGTGTGTGCTGACGGTAGGCGAATGGTTCGGGTCCTTGCTAATCAAACCACACATGACTTCTGTTGTCGGGGTTCGAATCTCTCCACTGGCGTTAATCGTTACCTGAAAGTGTAGTTATCTGATTAAGCACGACGAAGTTCTTTCTTTTTTTTTCCAATTTGGTTGGCAATCTTTTCTATTCACCGAGTGGTCTTTCTTATTTCATATAACATATCAGTTGAAACCGCTCGGCGAATTGAAAAGATTACCAACAAGATTGGAAAAAAGAAAGAACTTCGTCGTGTTTAATCGGACATATATATATATATATATATATATATTTAAATAAGGGAGTGGTCACAAACAATGTGTATATTTTAACATTATTTTATTATTCCATGTTTTGGTTTTTCATTGAAAATTATGTTTAGATCATTGTAATAATGTGTTTAAATCATTGAAATCGTTTTTAACGCGTTTCAGACGTTCTGTGAAGCGTCCTCTTCAGAAATTATTTAAAATGCTTAGAATATATTCAAGATGTGTTGGAGATGTAAAAAGAGCACTTTCGTAGTTCATTTGAAATGTTTCCAAGAGATGGAAACGTGTAAGTAAATCTACTTTTCATTTACAATGTTCAACTTTTATTACTGTTTTATTGGGCTGTGGTCAGTCCTGTCTTATGTTTCTCTCTCCTCTCTCTCTCTCTCTCTCTCTCACTCTCTTTCTGTTTGTATATATATATATATATATATAAGAGAAGTTCACAAAAGAAATACGTTTTGTTTTTATTCCGCCTAAATTGATATAAGAAGATTGTAAATTGCATTGTCATAGTGACTAAACTTATGCATTCATGACCTAAAAGTTTCATCTTTGTGTTACAAATATTGGCGGTGAGAGACTCTAAGAAAACATTCCTGCCAGAGACGTGCGTCAGAAGTAGAGATGCGTTATTTAATAACAAAAGTAAATCGTATTTTTTAACTTAAAAAGTTGAAGAGCTATGAATCCGGAAGTGGTATCATTAAAACGAGCGACCTATTGTGCTCCAGAATTGATTCGTCTACATAGTCACCATTCTCAATGATCTTTTAGCAGTGATGAATAATGATTGTGAATGAGCGTCCGGAGCGCTTTATCATACCAGGGCAGTTCAAAAAATAAGGCCTTCTATTTTTTTTAACTCAAAATGTTGCAGATCTACGAAGGCAAAATGGTAATCATTTAAACATTTGACCTTTTGTGCCCCAGAATGCATTTTTCTATGTTATCACCACGATTCTCAATATCCTTTTACTACGAATTCAATGAAATATCTCTTCGCATATATATATATATATATATATATATATATATATATATATATATATATATATATATATATATATATATATACTAGCAATAACATTAGTTGCTTTCTTATAGTTCTACGCAGTTAATTTCTGCAATAGAAAGATAAATCTTTCAGGTTATGAATGCATAAGTTCAGTCATGATAACAATGCAATTTGCAATCAAGATAGATAAAAAAAATAGGAGCCATTACATTTGGAAAAACCGTCGTGTTGATGAGTTGTGATACCACGAAACAGGACTGTCTGTCGATGACTACAAATTCATATATATAATTTTTTTATATAGACAAATATTATATAGTCGCTACACTACACATGCTAATGTTACATAGTATTTTTCTATGTAAATAAAAATATATTTTGCGCTTTTTTATTGAGCACGCTTAAAAACCTCGTTTTAATTCATGATTATC
>NC_136490.1:36266143-36278643 GCF_053919585.1 Euprymna scolopes | reverse complement strand
AAGAAATACAGAAAGAAAGATTTGGAGGTAAATATATAGAGATAAACACCTAGAGACAGGGGTTATGGCTTAGGTAGAATCAACAAGAAAAAACAAAGTGAATTGAAATATCTGAATACATTCTGATACCGAGAAAAATATATCGAGAAAAATAGAAACAGAATAAAAAAAATAGAAGGCATATTAAGTTCTTAGTGAAGCAAAGAAGGGGAGAGGGCCGAAGAGGATAGGAGAAAGAGCGATGAGAGAAAGAAATGAGTACGAAGAAAATTTTTAAAAAATAATAGATCAGAAAATGAACTATAGAAAATGATAATTAAAAATAAGCCCTATCTAATTCTTATCAATAAAATAAAGAAAGGATGATTAAAAAGGGGAAGAAGAAAAAAGAATCAAAATCGAAATGTGTATATAAATTTTCTACTGTCTGTCTGTCTGTATGTCTGTGTGACGCTGTTTATCTCAGTCTACAGGCAACCCACCCAGGCAAGTTAGGTACCGAAATGAAGCTTATGACCCAGCAGATGTTTTAGTGATATTTATATCCATGTTTGGTGTGTGGAAATGCAAAACAAAAAAAATGAAACAATGCAAAAAACAATGTATGCAAAAATGCAAAAAAATGAAAAAAAGTAACATTTTTAGTGCGTTCTCAATCCCTGTATCTATATACCTATATATCTATATACGTATATATCTGTGTCTATATATGTCTGACAGAACTTGCTGTATATCTATATAGTCGGTCTATATTTCAATAGATCTGTGTCTATGTACCTTTCTGTGGTCTATATATCTATATGCCTATAATATCCTATGTATCTATCTCTCTATGTGTGTCTATATAATTTTCTGTGTATCTATATACCTATCTATCTATATATCTATCTATATATATATATATGTGTGTGTGTGTGTGTCGATGTGCCTATATATGTGTCTATCTATATATCTATAAATCTAGGCTATATATCTATATATCTATATATATATATGTTCCTATGTCTATATACCTGTCTGTGTATCTATATATCTATATGCCTATAATGTCCTATGTATATACCTATTTATGTGTTTTTATGTGCGTGTCTATGTGTATATGTATGTCTGTCTATCTTTCCATGTCTAATATTCAATTTCACCAATATCATTTTATTCTATAGTATGATTGTTCCAGCGATCACTATACCTAAAAGATGGAAAAGATCGTTGGGTCGGAAAACAAATCAAGCTGTGAAATCTCAGTAGAGAAGACGATAAATATCTCCAGAGTCAAAAAAGAAGGCTTGAGAGAAATCGGCAAGTCACAGCTGATGCGAGGCGACAGGAGACACCACACACCAGGGATGAACGGCTTCAAAGAAAACGGGAGGCCACAGCTGATGCCAGGCGACAAGAGGCACCACACACCAGGGATAAAAGACTGCAAGAGGATCGGGAGGCTACTGCTAATGCGAGGTGAGGGGAGTCACTACACACCAGGAGTTTATGGCGTGATCAGGACAGAAGACAGACAGTTGATCGGCGACAGCACCAGAGAAAACAACTAGGCCTTGCTTACAATAAAGCACGCGCTGATGAAAAAATCCTCTTTGGAGACCAATTGGTTTCCTACTCCAGTGTTGGATCCCTCATCACTGAAGACGGCGCAGTCTCCCCAATGGCCACAGTATGCCCAAGTTATCATACGATTAAATGGAAAAATGAAGCAAGAGGCATGTGTTGTAAGAACGAAAATGTTGCCCCACCCACATTCCTTGATCATCCTGATCCATTGAAACAGCTTTGAGAAGGGAATCATCCCCACTCTGCATGCTTCCTCAAGTACACTAGGAAGATAAACAATTCCCTAGCAATGGCCTGTCTTAAAGTTGATCACCCACCAGGACCACCTGGACACCATGGATGGCAACCAACATTCACCATACAAGGAAAGGTATCCACTCACTCTGCGACTCAACTCTATCTCTTCTCTGGCTAATTTTCGCACGACAGTTGTATATATAGTAAGGTATGTGGATAGGGGTTGAAATTCTCCCCAGCCAATAAGATTTCGCCACGAAATCCTAAGACCCAGGCCCCTGGGTGGGCACAATTCCCACACCTGAAATCCTCTCACGATTTCCAAGGCCAGCTGTCAATTCTGACATCCCACCCTGGGTTCATTTAAGGCCAGACAAGGTTCTAAGTGAAACTTCCTGTTGTCAACTTTTAGCCGTAAAAATATATTTCTCTGGTTTTCAAACAATATTTATTTTGACATGAAAAAAAATATTTATCTTCTCTATCTTACATCCTTGGGTTATCTGGCGTCACCCGGGAATAGAAAGCTACCTCAGCGTAGTTCTAACGCTCTTTAATGGGGGATTACGTTACATAAGGGAATACCACAAACCCGACCTTTTCATTACATTTACATGTAACCCTCAGTGGCCTGAAATTACGCAGACCTGATATTGTAGCTAGGGTGTTCAATCTCAAGCGAAAGGAGCTGATGAACGATCTTATCAGTGCCAAGGTCATGGGTAGAAGGGCTGGCCACGTGGATGTGGTCGAATTCCAGAAGAGAGGGCTTCCTCACTCCCACATCCTCTTCATACTCCAAGAGCAAGACAGACTGCACATTGCCGATGAAGTTGACCAGAGAATCACAGCTGAGCTGCCAACGACCCAGCTACATTTCCAGGAGGACCGCAGAGGGAACAAGCCAGATTACTTGAACTGTTAGTGATCCATAACATGGTTCACAACTGCACTGAAGCGTGTAGACAGAAAGGCAATCAGTGTCAAAAAGGCTTCTTCAAACAATTCTCAGAGGTGACACATTGGGATGAGAATGCCTTCTATCCCATCTACAGACAGAGACCACCAGGAGATGGAGGAGGGGTAGTGGTGATTCGAAATAAAACCATTGACAACAGCTAGATAGTACCCTACAATCAATACCTGTTGCTTAAGTACCAGGCTAATATAAATGAAGAAGTCTGTGTCTCACCAATAGCTGCCAAATACATTTTCAAATATGTTACCAAGGGATCACACAGGGCTATGGCTAATCTCCAGGATGAATACAACGAGGTAAAAGAATACTCAGATCTATTGGAGTCAGCGAGGCCTGTTGGAGATTATTTGTGTTTAAGATGACTATCCAGTACCCAGCTGTCCAAGCCCTCCAGGTTCATCTTCAAGGAGAACAATACATCACTTTCGAACAAGGTCAGGAAGCCAATGTAGCCCAGCAGGCAGCCAAATCCACAGAAGTCACAGCCTTCTTTGCCAACAATAAAGATAACCCAGAAACCCAGATAAAATATGTAGACTTCCCCAAGCACTTTGTCTGGAAAATGGTAAATAGAACAAGCGACAGTGAGGGCATCAAGGAATAATTGGCAGGCTTCACACTATGCATTCATTGAGTGAAGACGAGTTCTATCTTAGAATACTCATCCATCACGACCATTGTAAGGGGGAAAAAGAGTTTTAGAGACCTGCTCATAGTCAACAATGTCAGCCATGAATCCTATAAAGCAGTGTGCATAACACTCGGTCTGCTTCAGGATGATGAAGAATAGAAAGTAGCTCTGACTAAGCTCTGTCCTCAAATCAGATCATTGTTTGTGACCATTCTTCTTTTCTGTGAGTCATCTACTCCCCTTCAGCTTTTCAACAACCATGTTGAGCAATAGTGGGATGATTTTAAGCGAAAAACTCCAGCAGCAACTTAGGATCAGCTCAAGGTCATGGTTCTGGCAGATATAGAAAAGAAACTGCTACCGATGAGCAAAACTCTGGGCGACTTCAGCCTACCTTGCCCTACTGCACAGGAGAAGCAACACGTGCAGCAGCTGACAGACCATCAAGGTTAAATCAGTCAGCCTATTGTAATGTAGGAAGAGTTGGAATTTGATTATGACTTACTCAAACAAAACGCACAACAGCGCCTGGCCATACTCACTCCATCCCAAAGAAGAGTGGCTGACAGAGTTCTTCAAGCTGTCACCAATGGAGAATCATTCTGTGTCTTTCTAGATGCGAGAGGTGGAACTGGGAAAACCTTCCTGCTAAATAATCTGCTAGCAGCAGATCTGATCATGACAGACTCCAAGCAAGTGGCACTGGAAGTTGCCTCAAGTGGAATTGCTGCTACTTTGCTGCTCCAGGGTAGAACATTCCATTCTATATTCGATCACGATTTCACGATGTCTATCAAACCAACAGACACGTGAGCACAGCTTATCAAAATGACACAACTGATTATTGGGATGAGGCTCCTATGACTCACGGATACCATCTTGAGGCTCTGGACAGAGCTTTACAGGACATCAAAAACTCACAAGAACCATTTGGGGGAAAGTGTCTCATTCTGTCAGGAGACTACAGACAAAATTTGGCAGTCATTCCACGAGGTTCCAGAGCTCATATTACAGCAGCATCGATGAAGAAGAGTCCCCTCTGTCGATTCTTCACTGTCTTTGATCTTAAAGAAAACACGAGAATTGGCCAAGATCCTTCTCTTCAGGACTTTGACAGGTGGCTTCTCAAGCTGGGAAATGGAGACTTACCAATAGCAGAAAAGCCTAACATCATTTATATTCCACCAGAAAATATCTTAGAGATACCAGATGAAGCTGGATTTATTGCTATCAAGGAATCCCTTAGACAGTTTTTTAGAAAGTTTTCTCCAACATCACGGCAAACTTCGAAGCCCTATAGCAGCATTAGATCTCTTGGGTAGCACAGAGGGCAATACTGGCACCAAGAACAACTCTGTTGATAAGATCAATGCCATCATTTCACAAGAACTGTTGTCGGGGGAAGCCATCATACTGCCAAGTGCTGACAGCACAAGTGAACCCAAACATTCGACCAGGTTTTCCGTTGAGTTCCTCAACAAACTCACCCCTGCTGGGCTTCCTCCACATCATCTCTACCTGAAGAACCTGTCTCCCAGGCAAGGGCTCTGCAATGGTTCGAGACTGGTCCTCAGTAGAGCCACCAACATCCTGCTCCAATGCAAAATCGCCTCAGGAGACCATGCTGGGAAGGAGGTACTCACACCAAGAATACAAATGAATCGCCAAGAAGGACAATTGGTCGCGTGCAATAGTCACCAATTCCCGGTGAGGCCTGCCTTCGCCATGACAATCAATAAAAGTCAAGGCCAGACGCTGAGCAAGATGGGTGTATGGTTGGAAGAATCGACTTTCACTCATGGACAACTGTATGTAGCGACATCGGGGGTAAGAAACCCAGACGATCTGATCTTCGCTCTGAATATATTGACTGTAAAAAGACGATAAACGTAGTGTGTAAACAAATCCTATAACTTCAAATACTTTCGTGTTGAACACTTCCTTGCTGTTGTTGTTTCTAATGTTGTTGTTTCTTTCATGTAAATAAAAAATTGTGTAAATACACTGTATTTACTCGCTTTTCTTTCACAATATGCAGCCATCTGGCTGCAACGGATATACTTGTTTTACAAAATAGATACAATAAATAAAGACAGAATAAAAGGAAAAGGATATATAATTGGAAATATTTACCGAATCAGGTTATTTTAACATCTATATATAGGCATACATAAACATATAGAGAAAAATGTTTGTGTTTACTATAACCTATATATATATTATGCAAATATTATACAAGTATAAATCATGTAGAATATCTGCATGAATATAATTACATGTAGTAGTTAACTAAAGGTGATCATCCTACAAGAAAACCGAAAAAAACTAATAGGGAATTAATTAAAATGAATGTTTAAAAGAATAGGCAAATTAGCTAGATCTTTTGCAGATGAATGCAATTCCACGACTCATATATAAGAGAGTTGTATTTTCTATTTTAAATAAATAGAAAAAAAGGTGTTAATATGAATATCAATAAACAACAAAAAAAATACATACCCACAAAAAAGACAATTTTTAAAAACTTTTTAAATCATTACTATATATTAGGTCCAGTAGGATAATAAATATGAAATCTGCATTAATAAAGATATAATATTTTACGACTGGGCAATTCCGAGTGGTTTGCTAGTATATATATATATATTCCCATAGTCAGGCAACGTCGCAGCTCACAAAAGCCATGACAGTCAACAAACAGGAAGCCGAAGATTTGCCTTTATTTGGTCTCATCGGTTGAACACATCCGAATTCGGGATTTAAAATTGCATGCGATGCGAGTACTCTGTCACTTGACCAATAACGTCACACACAAGAAAGTCTATAACAAACACACATCAAGCAAACTGCGGTGAATTCCACCTATAGAATGAAGCCACTTCGTCTAGATCAATACACACACACACACATTTTTAAACTATCATCTTTTAATGAATTTGTTTTTATTTAAATTTTTAGACATTATTACTGCAAATCCAATAATAATGTGTATAATCCTCAGTATAAACAAATTTATGTTAAAAAATAACACATAAATAAATAGGAGTTTAATAATGAAAACAGAAAACGAAGTTGTTATTAAATCTAATTAAATGTATTTTGCAGATGAATTCATTCGTCTAAGTAGTATTTATAAGGAAAGAGCTTTAAAGGTAATAGAATGCCCTTCTTGTTTATTTCGTTGATGTAAGCAGTTTATTCGCTATTACGACAAATATAACATTTTCTACTTTCATGCCTAAGCATGAAAACGATAAAAAGAACAAATTGTGTGTATGTTTCGCTCAAAAATCAGGCATTTTAATCATTTTAATAAGTAACATCTGTAACCGTGAAGAAATTCTGTTCTGTTTTTCTATAAACGTTAATCAGAAAATCAAAATGTCTAATTGTTTTTATCAGCCATCCAAACGTTAAACAATACAGTGATAAAACAAAGGTATTTAACGCAGCATGCAATATGAAAAAGTGACCATATTTTGTTTAACTTAACTTTTGTTTTTTTTTTAAATCGGCGAATTCTGTATAAAGATGATTCACTCCAAAATATTTTTAAATGTGTTTTTTTAACCACTACAGTATGTTGCCACTAAAATATGCTGTGCTATTAGCTTTGTCATAGACTATGATCTGGTTAGCATTTATAATGATATATTATCACACACACACATATATATATATATATATATATACATACATATATATATATATATATATATATATATATATATATATATATATATATATATAGTCATCCACATACAATACTGTTTCACAGCTCATCGGTGCAGCTAGACAGGCAACTGCCTCAACAGGACCGCCCAATTGACAGTCAAGGCTTCTCACCATTACGCTATATGGCTGCTGCTGTGTCGGTAATGAATTAGCGATATTTTGACATGGTCCAAATATTTTCTTAAGGAATAAGATATGAGTCTAAAGTGCGTGTTAAATCGTGACCACGGTTAAATCACTCTCGATGCGCTTGCAGCGTGAGAAAGAGGATTTTGTGTTAGGGAGAGTGTAGTTTGTAAAGCCAAAATCATGACTAAAAGTATTTATCTGTGTGACTTAGATTGCTGTGTTTGAGATGGCGTTTATGTTCGTAAATGCATGATTTCTGGCCGATTCGTTTATATAAAACATTTTGACATATGGTGCATTTTATTCTGCAAAAGCTTCTGAAATAAGAGCTCTCGTGTTGAGTTAGACTTTAATAGTTTTACAAGTTGAAGTTATTATTTTATGTCGGATTTGCATAGTTTTTGTAAGAAAATAAATATGGGATTATTGGAGAGAACTATGTAAGATTTTATTAATCATGTCGGTGTTATTTGTGTTGGTTGCATTGCTATGAAGAGTTTGTCTGTTTCTTGCTTTGGATATGAAAGTATTTTCCTTCAGTGGATTAAAACTTAGCAGAGCATCAACTTTCCTCATACGCATATTGTAACACTATCGACGCACCCAAATTTGTTTAGAAGCGAAAAAATAAAAGGACAATAAGTTGATCAGCATAATAAATATATAGAGAATTAGGTTATCAGAAAGATAATTGGGGAGTGTTCACTAAGTCACATAAACGATTGTTAATAAATGTGTGGCAGTGACAGAGACAAATAACTGGACATAGAGGTCAATATAGGTTTAGAGTTAGTTGACGGGCAGTTTTAGGAGTGGGGGGAAATTTTTCGACAGTTTTCAACAGTTGTTAAGAATTTACAGACGATCTTAAGTTCGCGGCAGTTGCAGACAGTTTCTAGTCAGAACATAGCTCACAAAAATAACACGTGAAACTCTTAAATCAGAAGCAGCTCATTAAAACTACTAAACATTGTATTAAACCTTGCCAATAAAAAGAAAACAAATGAGATTCTTTTAAACAAACGATTAGAACGTATAACAAAAAGTAGAAAATAATTGCTTACTAAGCCACCTACAAATAACTGATTCAAACGACTAATATGAATAATTATAAACTGCGAATAAATAAGACAATCGAATGAAGAAATAAATATAGAACAAAAATAAAATATATATGGGTAAACAAATGTTTATGCTTTGCTTGAATAATATAGCATTTAGATTTCATACGGCAGATTTCTGCTTTACAGCTACAGTTTGTTCTTTGTGTTTTTTGAAAGTTTTTATACAGTTAGTTTGAAAAGATCAAGGAACCCACGTTTGGGGTTAACATGTTAAATTTATATCTGAGAACTCTTTTCAGAACAGATACTCTCTTTAAAGGACGCTATCTGTACTTCGCTATAGATTGTCCTTCTAGAGATTGTCTCTAAGTATATTCTTAGATTCTTATTCTGATTAGACCAGTTTTCAATACCACTACTGGCATAATGCATATTTCTTTCAGTGATAATGTCAGGTTCAAGTCATTCTCTAGGTCATTTCGTCAGTTTTTTGTGTTTGGCTCTATATTAGACTTCACGTTTTTTCCAGATGACAACATCTGCTTGTCTTTTTTTTTTCGTATCTGTATGTCTTTGTTGTATAACACTGCCATTTTCTTTTTGTTTATACGGGTGACGGTTCTTTTTCTCAGATTGTTACGTATAAAACTTGATGCTTATTTCAACCAATATCTCTAAAAACATAAATGCTGAGTTAAGAGTCGTGCATTATGTCGAGAGGATGCCATAGGTTGCGAGTGCACGGTGATCGATATAACGAGAAACTTATGAAATTCCAAATGATTAAAATATTTGCTCAAGACACCAATCTGCACCTGAAAGAAGCGAAAGAGTTTAGCAATAGAAATCATGAAGGAACATAAAAAATCGTAACCGATTCCTTTTCGATTACTTATCTATAATAAGACGAATTGAAGTAAATAGAATTCTGACATCTGCTTCACTATTTAAAGCCATGAAAAATGGATAATCGAAAAAATGGGGAAGTAGTTTCATCACTTTAAAATTACGCCGTAATGAAAAGGGTGAAAAGAACGGGAATATAACCTCGATTTGCAAATTAGATCAGGTAATACGGCGTCTAATGCGGCAGATATCGACATTGAATGAAAGGGATTGGTGGCGGGTTGGTGAGATTGCTAGATTCGCTTACGTTGCCGCTGCTACTTTTCAAATTTTGATTTGTGGCCATCGTGAATGGCGTCGAACGGAAGTAGTTAACATGAAATATGGCGTTAGCTCTTAAAATGTCTCTTTTGTTGAAAGGTAGCTTCTCTTTTATATATATATATATATATATATATATATATATATATATATATATATATATATATATGGGGGGGTATGTGTTTCCCTTTATATATATGTATATATATGTGTGTGTATGTGTGTATATGTGCGTATGTGTCTCCTTTTATATATATGTATATATATATATATATATATGTGTGTGTGTGTGTGTGTGTGTGTGTGTGTGTGTGTGTGTGTGTGTAAAACATCAATACAAAAGTCTATATGTTTACATCTTTCATATTTATTTATTTATTTGCGTACTGTTATCCGACGTTTCAGCCAACTATTCTCTGGCCTACATCATACTGAGTCTCTTAACTTTAATTACTGCATTCCATAGTTGTTGTTGTCTCACCAGGTTCTGGTCAACTAATCCTTTGGCCAACTTCGGGTATGATTGTAACCGCTATCTTCAGACAATGCTCACCTGGAACCGTAGAGATTCAACGTCTCTATCCACTGCGCCACGGACGAACGGCAGAGGAATAGTTGATCGAAACGTCGGGAAACAACAACTATAAAGATGAGGATAACAGTTCGGAAATAAATGAATAAATATACGAATCATCCATCTACGATAATGCTAATAGTTAATAACTTACATCGTTTCATATTTATTTCTTATTTAGTCTTTTTAAAAAGGTTTTTCTAGAACTATTTTCGACCGCACAGTCGGTCTTCGTCAGTGTAATAAAGAGGATGTGTGCGCCTAGTGGAGGTAGATGGCAGAAGGAGAGGATATAACCAATGAGAAGGTGCTCTTTAAGTTTTGTGGTGGCTAAGTTAGCAAGAATAGTGGGAACACATACATGTATACTCATACATACATATATATGCGTGTGTGTGTACATGTATATATATATAGATATATATATATATATATATATATATATATATAAATAAATTACGCCTTGCCTTGGCAGCCGAGTCTAACGCATATCTTTTTTTTTTCTTTTAATAATATTATTGGAATTTTTTCCACTTGTACCTATTTGTAAATTATTCCACGAATTTCGGCCTTTTGGATTATTTTGGACCATCTTCCATTTACGCGATTCCCTTGGATTTTACTTGTGCGAATGGAAATTTAACTAACTTTCTTGAATTTGCATTTGTGGATTTTACCGTCATTGGATATTTTACCTTTCACCAGACTATCCATTCACGTGGAATCACCTTTTTCTTCACCATATTCCCTCTGCTCCATTTTTTTGTTATCAAGTAAGATCTTTGACTTACTTGCAGTTTCATCAAATACTTTTGTATGCAAAATCCGATCCCGCATTTTGCTAAATCCTAACCTCTGATGAGAAGGAAAGTATTTCTTCGAAACTCCGCGGATTAATGACTATCCACTTATTTAGTGTTCCTTTTTCAAATTAAATGTTTTTAACTCTTTTCAAAGTGTTTCTAACATGTTTTATTAACTATTTGCTCTTATATATATATGTGTGTGTGTGTGTGTGTGTGTGTGTGTGTGTGTGTGTGTGTGTGTGTGTGTGTGTGTGTGTGTGTGTGTGTGGCATGAGTGAGAGAATGGAGAGAGGGGGAAAGAGATGAAGGATACAGGAATTAAATATTCGTGGCCATCCCAAAAAAGGGTTAATAAATTTGTTTTATAAGGGGATAAAACGTATCTAGTCTGGGCTTCTAGAGTGAGATGTGAACGAAATTTTGATATGAAAAAAATAAAAGTGAGAGAAAATGAAATAATAGATTGTTAATTAAAAAAATAGCAATAGCGCCTACTAACTCTCTACTTTCTTTTATAAAGTCATGATAAGTCTGTTTTTTTTGTTGTTTTTTTTTAATTTTTAGTCATTGAGTGACTCCAAAGCCCTGTTAGTCGTGAGATGTGCGTGTTCAGTCTCCGAATAAGTCTTTTTTTTTTTGCGTCTTTGTTGCTTTGTGCTGAAATTATATAAAATGTAAGTGCAGGCTTGTTTCCTTAACGTAGTTAGCCTTCGTGTACGTGGTTAAGTATATAAAATAAATTACGTTTGGCCTATCGCAATTGAGAGGGAGAGAGGTTTGATCGGATGTTAGTGCCCTGAAAGAGTGAATATGTCGCTGGTGTTGATGTGTTAAAATGTTTTTTTTTTATCTAGGATGGTTGCACGTTTTGTTTTCAAATGCAGGCGTGATATATATATATATATATATATATATATATATATATATATATATATATATATATATATAAACATATATATATGTTTGTAGTCATCCACACACAGTCCTGTTTCGTTTTATCACGACTAAACTTTCCTAAGCCAAGAATTGAACATAGAACCATCGCGTTTATAGTACGTAATTTAATTTATTTAATTATTATAGTAAAAAAATAATTATATATATATATATATATATATATATATATATATATATATATATATATATATATCTGTGTGTGTGTGTGTGGATGGCCATATATATACATATATATATATGTGCGTGTGTGTATAGATTTATATATATATATATACATATATATATATGTGTGTGTATGTGTGTGCGCGTGTGTGTGTGTGTGTGGATGACAATATATATCTACATATGTGTGTGTGTGTGTGTGTGTCAATTATCTCCATAACGGATAAAAATTCATCACTTATTTCATCATCATATGCTCGCAAAACAAAAATACAACAAAAGTTATGTGTTACAAATTTCTATATACATGAAACAGTGTGAGATATTCTGTTAGCTTTCTCCTACACGTTGAGCTCGAAAGCATGCTTCCGACTTGGGATTTTCGGGCGGAAAACTCAGAAAAATTCTACGATGATCTGAATTTCCTTTCTTACATTTTTTTTTTTTTTACATATGCGTCACCACTTATCAAGGCCGATCGGCCACTCAAGCA
>NC_136490.1:36226143-36261143 GCF_053919585.1 Euprymna scolopes | reverse complement strand
ATTTCGGATTGATTAATGACAGAAATGTATTACGTAGGTCCTCATGTTCATTCACAAAAACACAGTTGAGCGTATTAATATAAATAATTTTCCAAAACACATGCAACTCATAATTTCTTTTTGGAACAGAAAGTTTTACTAATTGTGCGTAAATAAACGTATTCATTTGAAAGGAAAACAAAATAATTAAAAAAACAATAACATATCTATTATTTTATTAGCAACAAAAACATCTTAAGGTGCTTATGCGTAATAAATAAATTGCAATCATATACAAGGTGCTTTCTATAAGTTTGAAGACTTTTTCGTATAAGCAATTTTATTGATAGTATATACATAAAACTCAGGTTCTCTTCGAAGAAATCTTCTCCAGATGCAATACACGGTTATGCCGTTCGAACAACTACTGGAAGGTTCCAGGGAAGTGCTCGTGTGTAAGCGTGTCAATGACTCTCGTCACAGCATCTTTCATCTCCTCATAACGACAGCCTCTAAGGTTTTCCGTGAGCTTAGAGAATAACTAAAAGTCACAGAGAGCAAGGTCTAGACTATAGGGAGAATGGGAAACTGTCTTAGTGACCATCCTGGTCAAATACAAGGTTGTGGACTGGTGCATCGTCTTAGTGTAAATGCCACTGACCCGATTTGCAGGGTGCTGGCCTTTTCCGACGGAATCTCTTCCTGAACTCCGTTAAAACCTAAACATAATATTTCTTGTTGACTGTCTGTCCAGTGGGAACCCAGTGCATGTAGATCATGCCCGTGCTGTCAGAAAATATACTCTTCATAAGTTTCTGGGTGGATTTGCTCTGTCTGGCTTTCTTGGGTCTGGGAGAGTTGCTAAGATGGTGGGATTTGTAATTTTTACAAAAAATTGATGTTTCATTTCTCTTTCTTCCTTTCTCTGTATTTTTTCTCTTGGTTTTTGATATCCATATATGATCACTAAAAACCACATCTTTCGTTTTTATTTTTATTTTAACTTGCATCATCTGATAATATTGACGGATAATTCTTATCCTGTCTATGGAAACAATTTGTAATGAATTAAGTGAACACTGGAGATTGTAATAATAAAACACACACACACACACACACACACACACACACACATATATATATATATATATATATAAAATTTTGTGTCTGTGTCTGTGATTCCGTTCCCTATCGATTCCTAAACGGTTAAGCCGATTGGGGGGGGCAAATTTCACACAAATATACTTTATGCACCTGGTAGTCTTTTTAGATATGTTTTGTATCGGAGTTTTTTCGATAAGTATCGATGATCGATAATCAAAACACCTCATACAGCCTAGCATCACAAGCGCATTTGAGAAGTTCTATTACAGCACAAGTAAAAAGGCCCGGCATGTAAAATCAACATTATGTCCTTTGATATGACAGGGGCGCGTTCGAAATGAATGTGCTTGTTTAAAGTACAATTGAACCACGATACATGGCTTTTGCATTTTAAACTTTAATTAAAACTATTATATAACAATATTTTATAAAATAAACAGTGGTTTTTTTTACAGTGCAATACAAACTACAATGTATTTGTATTGTAGACTAAATCACTTCGGAGGAATATTAAGCTTCCTTCCGGTGCACCGCGATCGGTTCTCAACAAGAGCAGGCAATCAATTCAGTTGATTGAAAAATGAGTAATTCAACCGGTTTCGATTACAATAAAATATGGGAGGGGTGAAGCATTTGTTGATTTTCATTAAATCCCAGGCAACGTCGGATTTACTTGCTAGACTCATATAGATAAAAGTAAGTTTTCTCCGCAGTAATTTTAGTAAACTAAACTAATATACGTTATCGTTATTTCTTTAAAAATAAGTAATGCAGTAAATTAATTCTAGAGCTCTTATGTCTAAGTCTGACTAATATAAAGTTCTAACTAATTTATATAAATAAAACAAGAGACGTGCGTATGTGTGTAGAAAATATTTACTGATAAACTCTTAATCCGCTGGTTAGATGTAACTGAAATAAACAGGAAACAGTTTTCCTACGCCAAGAGTAGTTTATAACGAATAGAATCTTTAGATGGATGAATAACGTGTGCAAAAATATGTCGACAAATTCAAGTGCAAAATTTTCATTTCAACTGGCCGAAATATTTCTATTACTTTTGCGCATTGCAAATTCATTCATAGTTTGAAGTGGTTTAATTTAAATATCTTTTATCTATCTGTCCATAGCTCAAACTTACGAGGTGCTTTCAATAAGTTCTCAGACGTTTTAGTACGTGCATTTACAATTATCGTAGACACTTGAAAATTCAGTATATTATTGCTATACATCTTCGAAGATGTCTGACTACATTTTATGATAGCAGGTTCAAATGAACAGCTACAGAACGAATTGGAGTGTACCTTACTAAAGACTGATTGTCATAGCTAGTGAATTTTAAAAATACAATCTGGATGTGAGAACACATTTGAAGAACATAGATCAAACTGTAGGCAACGGGGCTGGAACATAATGATTTGGTTTCGATTCTTGCTGATCACACCAAAGTAATAATTTTGTTTAAGTTTTTAAAGCAGTACTATATAAGGTACAATATAATATTCAATAGAGAATAGGCTCTGAAATAATAATTACGAAATTTGCATGAATTAAAATATAGTCAAGCGTATTTAACGATCGGGCAAGGTCTGGCGCCCCCATTCATATTTATTAATTTATGGATAAAATACTTATCCACGGACGAATATATATATATATATACATTATATATATATATATATATATATATATATATATATATATATAAGTGAACGTGTATGTGTGTCTGTGTGTCTGTGTACATTTCCCTACGCAATAACTCTTTTAATTTTTTTGTCTACAGACTCGAAATTTGATACACAGGGTACTGAGATTTGGGAAAATCGATGTGATCGGTTTTTGGCCAGAGATTTGGCGATTAATGGGTCAAAGTTCAACGATTTTACCTTTGAGAACTCTACCAAACTCCCCCGACAATTTTGGGTCTACGTACTTGAAATTTTAGATATAGATTCCTTGGACATGGATCTAACTTAATAACTTGATTTGAGCCTAAAACAATAAATTTTAAGGGGTCATAATAGGGGTCAAAGTTTTAAAAAATTGACCTCTGCGATCTTTCCAAAACACTCAGACAATTTCTGGTCTAAATATTTGAAATTTTACATAAAGGGTATTCAGAGATAGGGCAAGCTTTTTCATCAGTTTGCGTCGAAAATTTTTAGTTACAAATATATACATGTATGTATGTGTGTTTGTTTGCATGTCTGCCTTAAACTTTCAATAGAGGCGACGGATTTTACCAAGATCAATATCGTTTTAAAGTTCGACCTTTCATACGACAAATATCGAAAAATTGGCTAAAACATTAATATCTTCCACTTCAACTAGGCACTTTTCTACAGAGGGGGAGTCACTTTTTTTCCGCCGATATTTTTTAAAGTTATCCTCTCCTTTAGATTGTCTAGCCTTACTTTTAAAAAATGTCGCTTCCGGTTTGGCGGTGGTCGTAACAGCATAAACGTTAGGTTTTACCCCGTTCTTTTCCTCCTTTGTGGTACGGGTTCGAGCCTGCCTTCCTACTACCACATTTTTTTTTTTTTTGCTAAATATACACATCCAAACACCCGGGCAGCGCGGGCTGAAATGCTAGTACGTATATATTTTTGTTGAATCTCTCTCTCTATATCTATCTATCTATCTATCTATCTCTCTATTATATCTATAAAAGTGAACGTATCTGTGTGTGTATCTGTGTGTCTGTGTACATTTCCCTACGCAATAACTCTGTCAATTTTAAGTCTACAGACTTAAAATTTGATATACACGGTACTGAGATTTGGGAAAATCGAATTGATTGTTTGCGGGCAGAAATGTTGCGATTATGGGGTCAAAGTTCAACGATTTTACTTTTGAGAACTCTGCCTAACTCCTCCTACGATTTGACTTTTGAGAATTCTACAAAACTCCTCCGACAATTTTGGGTCTAAACACTCGAAATTTTAGATATAGACATGAATCTAACTTAATAACTTGATTGGAGCCCAAAACAATAAATTTTAGGGGGTCATAATAGGGGTCAAAGTTAAAAAAATTGACCTTTTTTTGTTTGTTTTTTTGCTCAGCATACATCTCAAAACACCCGGGCTACGCCAAGCACCCATGCTAGTATATATATATATATATATATATATATATATATATATATATATGAATACTACATTTAATCACATGAATTAATATACGAACATATGATTCTATGCGTAAATTTTCAGTATTTACTTCAAAAATGTTCAATACATAGGTAAAGCTAGGTCGTAATTTATGTGTATATATATATATGGCAATTAAGCTACACAGATTATTCCGCATTTCATTTTCCTGAGAATTCGTCAGACCCATATATATATATATATATATATATATATATATATATATATATATATATATATATATAAGACTTAAGCATATTTTACGACCGGGCGATACCGGGCGGCTTTCTTATATATATATACTAGCAGAAGTACCCGTCGTTGACTGGGTTCAAAAACAGCCTACAGAAAATGGACTGTGATTGATGAAAGTATGATAGGTTATAAAAAGGAGGTGTTTGTAAAGAGATAGGTTTTGATACTCAAAAATTTTACCCTAAGCAAAATATGATTAAAGTAAAGATAATTTTCGCGAAAATATATTTTTTATATCAACTTTGTTTCCATTCGTAGCAAAGAGTGACCAACAAAATGATGTTTCCTTACAAAGAGAAAATGTTATATATATAATAATATAAATATACAAGAAATAAATGTTACCATAATCAATAAAAGTTACTTTTATGGCAGAAAAGTTCATTGGCTTGTATTTTCAAGTAGTTTGTAAAAAAATAATTTAATTAACGAACCGGTTTGAAAAAAATCAAAATGGCAGCGATTTTGAAACGGAGAGTCCCGTTTTCAATTTGAAGGTGGGGCAACTGAGCATTCTGTGTAAACAATTTAAGAGAGTACCGTCAACGTAAGGAATATTTATAAACATATTTTAATGTTTTCCGTTATTTTGTGCTTGAGGAATATTCGATTAAGGCATGTGTAGTTTATATAAAAATTAATTTAAGTAGTTATCGCCAAAAATTTCGTCTTAATTTCGGTTCGCTGAAATTATTTCAAGTAAAGAGCATTACAAACTATTTTAAAAAAAACATGAACTGAACTTTTATTGACCATAGTAACATTTATTTCTTGTATATTAATTTTTTCGGGTAGTCGTTTGTTGGCTTTTCTGGTAAACACTCTTACTAAATAATATCGACGAAATATCGAAAAACAAAGAAACAAAAACAGTTTGGAAAAATAACGAAACTTTACTTACTTTAGTAAAATAATCGGAAACAGCAAAATGGTATATTAAAAAAGTAAACACGTAATTACTTTAGTTTTTTAAAGCAAAGAATCGATATAAATATGAATAACAAGAAAATGGCGCTCTTTTCAAGCAGGACAGCTTCGTTTCAGTTTTACAGTATTGAACGGTATAGTATTGCGCCGTCGGATTCAAGGTTGTACTATTGTAATGCAAAGAACACGCAGAAAGGGTTGTAATTCCTTCTAGTACACTGACAAAAAAGCTTAAACAGATATATAAATAAAAATAAAACGGTTATGTAAATGTTTTTAAAAAGACGCGTAATCACGTGAGCAGGATTTCTTCCTGCTTTTGACACGATAACAAGTAACGTTCTTATTTTTTTTATTATTTATCTATTTTATAAAGAGTACCACGTGCAAGTGGAGAAGGAAAAAACAGAGTTATGCAAATTTTGTGTCAAGAATTGTCTAAAGTTCCAACTTTTTTGGGGGGGAGGGCTTTCACTTTAATAAGGACTTGAATTTATGAGGTGTATTTATTCGACACAATATGATTCAACTTAAAAATAAATAAATAAAAGCTAACTTACGCAAATAGATATGAAAAATCTTTGTTAAAGTTTGTGCCATATTTCCATGGAGTACAGGCACGAACGCAGACCCCACAATTTTATTATACCATCCCTATTTAAGTTAAAACATACTTATCAAAGTATTCTTATGTACATCTATATCAAAAACCCTTGTAAACGGTTTATTTTTCATTTTTTATTTTCATACTTTGGAGGCCAGGCGCGAACGCAGACCCCAAAATTTTTATGAACCACCGTTCTGCCAGATCACAAATACCCATTCCTGATCCTCGATACATCTTTTATCATTATATGTAATCAGTTTTTTAAAAAAGTCAACCATATAGGAGCCTATTCGTGATCAGACACACACACACACACAGACGTTCAGCTTTATATTATATATATAACTATATATATATATATGTGTGTGTGTGTGTGTGTGTGTGTGTGTGTGCGTGTGTGTGGCGTATGTGTAGCATACAATCAGCTTGCTCAGCGTCGACTGCGCTTTATGTAAATTGCTCGTAAGGAAATCATGTCAAATTGTTTTTGTAATAACAAAGACCTTGGTCATTGTCTGCCTCACAAAATCACAATAACTACCCACAGTAAAACAGATTTTTGTGAAACATTGTTCTGTTCTCGTTACTACGTTTCACATTAACTATGCCTTTGTCTCTACTTTATTACCTCATATCCGTCTCTTTCTATATCCGCACATTTCTATCTTTTCTCTTCGGTGCCTTGTCTTCTCTTAGTTATATAAATGTACATGCACCGCCACTCTATTGATGTCTCATCAGCCGCTGGCACAAACGCCATTTTCAAAATGGCCGCCACCTCCGTTACATAACTAAGATGGCTGACAAAGCCGTTGCGAAAATTCCCGCATCCTTTTGATTCGGTGAAATTCTGCGCGTGCAATAAACGAAACAGAGGAAGTAAAAAAAAAAGACAGACAGAAATAAACGGCTAGATCTGATTGAAGGCGATTTCAGCTTTGATCTTTGGCGCAATGGTCTGGCCTAGTTTGACATCAAACGCCCTCTTTTAGAGGATTTCGTTTGCTTTCATCTACCACTAGAAAGTCGATCTTATGGCTAAGCATGGTGGGCATGGAAAGATCTGAAGAGAGAGGAATAAAAAAAATAAAATTAATGGTTACGTTAGAGAAGAAAGGAAAGATAAGCATTATCAGAAAAAGAAAAAAGGTAAATAAGCATTTATACAACTTCAAACAAATTTATGTAGATATGTAATATATATGTGTGTGTGTGTGTGTGTGTGTGTGTGCGTGCGTATATATCTACAGAGAGAGAATAAAAGATACACATATATGTAAATTACTATATCGGTATAGATATAAATATATATCAATAATTTCTATAATAATAAAACTGTTAATTTTGCTTGCTTTTTGAACACTGAATGTGCTATGTGGTAAACGATGAAGCGGATTAGACGAGAAATGCTGAAAAGAGGGAGAACATAGCCACAGGAAGGACTCTTAGTCGCATAGAATGGCAACGTAAAAAAAGAGACTAATAAAACGTATTATGAAAAAAATAAATGACCTAAATGATTGGATGGGACCCTTTTTTAGGGATCCAGTTTACAGGTTTGTTTGTTCTTTGTATTTTTATTTTCGAGGAAGCCAGTTAAAGATAAACATTGAAAAAAAAACTGTTTTTAATAAAACTTAAATGTCAAAGAGGGAAAGGAATGCTTAACGATAAACACAAGCAAGATACCGAGTTCAACATCAGAAATTCACAAAATAGATATTTTACAAATGTAAATTTACATAGGAAACAATAAAACGTTTATTAATATTTTCATTGTTGGCGTGTGAAAACAAGGATTTATTGCTTACAATATTGAGAAATCCTGAGTCGATAATTTAAGAGCCGTGAATTGTTCACAAGTGTGAAAAATCGCAATAAAAATATTCCTCACAAAATGACACAAATTACCTTTGATTAAAAGTAATTATTGTTTTCAATGAGCAGCCGGGGTTTGGTGTACACAGACATGGCAGAAAAGAATAGACACTAAGATAAATATTTTTCATAACATTAATATATACTTATTCATATTTACGGATGAAAATAGAACTGAAATAACTAAGATTATCTTATAAAATTGCATTTAACAACATTGAAGTATGCCACGAACCAAAAGGGCATCAGATCTAACAGAGTTTTAGCGAGGACGAATCGTGAAGTTTTTTTTAGTCAACGCAGGAAATATTTTAATAACCCTTTCTAAGCTAAATTCAGGAGAGAGGACAAATCGTAGAACTTTGACCCCTTAATCTCAAAATTTCTGGCGATTAAGGGTTCAAAGTATATCAAGCTTCGAGTCTGTAGACTTAAAATTGACAGAGTTATTGCGTAGGGAAATGTACACACACAGACAGACACACAGATACACAGATACGTTCACTTTTATAGATATATAGATATACTAACAGACCACCCGATCTTACTTGGTCGTAAAATAATTATTTTATAATATTATAATTACTTCAAGATTCTAATTTATTATAAACAGAAATACCGTAGGTATTAAACGTAACGTTAAATTCCGTTAAAACAAATGAAGCATGCATGGTCCCTCGTGGGTGCACAGTGAATGAGGCATAAAAAAATGACTAAGTTCACCCCCCCCCCTATTTAGCCACAAAAGTCCACAGGGGGGCCCGAAATCCTGGTGCAAATGAACTAACGGTGCAGTATTAGACCTTAACATATGTAAATTTGAGTTCTGCACTATGCAAAAAAGTCCATCATTTGCCCCCCCTCCTTCATTTAGCCCTAAAACTCGCCAAGGCCTTAACATATTTAAATTTGAGTTCAGCACCATGCAAAACTGCTAAATAGACACAGAAAACATTGGACAAATATAATAAAATAGTCCCAAAAAGAGTGTTTTTATTAGCTCTAAAAGAGCCCCTGGGGCACACGCAAGAGTTAGCGTGAAGTATAGACAAACAAAATTATATAGAAATCAGTTAGTTACAATTTTTCAGAAAGTTTTATAAAAATCCAAGACATAAATTTTTTTAATAAACACAAACGTGTCAATTTTAGCCATTTTAACCCGAAAGGCCCCCTAAGGGTGCAACTGCAGTTTTCCCGGAAAATCCATCGTCATTTTTACTCATATCATGTTTAATGTTGTGCAAAAGTTTCCAAATTTCCAAGCGTAGTTATTAAGAAAAGTGCGGACAGACGAACGGACGTACGGACAGGGGTGAATTTACAGGTCCACCCTCCTCTTGTAGGGGGACTAAAAATTAATTTTAAAAAAAATGGAAAGAAACTGAAACGTACTAGTATTATGTTATTTCTAAACAGTTCAGTTCTTGCAAGTAAAAAAATAAAACCCTCGAGCTGAGATCGAAATCAAAACCTGAACACAGCGAGTCAAGTATAATAACATTACGTCAGCTTGGCATGACTTTCAGAGAGTGTTTTCAAACTAAATCATACTTAATATGCGCGGTTGTGAAACAGTCGAAAATAGATAAAAATCCGGTGGCCTCCAACATACCAATGTTTCAATTCTGACTCCTTAGCAGCCCTTTTTTACGGATGAAAACGGATTAAAACATTTTCCATGTGTCTGGATCACCTATATACCCAATTTTACGTTTGTACATTAAAAATTCGTTGAGTATAAACATTGAGAAATGTCTTCACACGCAATCCCACTTTTATAGAAGATAAGATAGATTTTGACAATATGGCAGAAGTAACTAAGATATATATATATATATATATATATATATATATATATATATATATATATATATATATGATTACTTCATTTAATCATATAAATAAATATACGACGATATTATTTTATGCGTAAATTCTCAGTATTTACTTCAACAGTGGTCAATACATAGGTAGAGAAAGTTATTAAGTATTGAAAATATATATGGCAGTTAAGCTACACAGAATATTTCGCGTTTCATTCTCGTGAGAATTCGTCAGGCTTATGCGAAAAATTGCGGTTATCGCGCTTTTATATATACACACATGCTATTGAGTTTTTAGTTAGCCAATCAGCTTTCTATTTGCCAGCGTGCCAATCCTCGTCAGCCAATGGGCGAGCACTTATCGGACAAAGGCATAGTGGACCTTCTGTTCACCCTTTTTCTTTGTGTGTTTATAGGAAGAGTAGATACGCTGGCCTACTTTAAGCCTAGTTGTAGTTAGGTGTTATTTTGGGGTTTTTTCTTATATTTCGGATATTATATATATATATATATATATATATATATATATATATATATATAGTGGAGATGGTAATTAATAAAAACTGAAGAAAGTGCTCAATACTGTTGTAGAGCAAATATGCGTTTTATTTTTTATTACCGTATCTTTCTGTTAAGTTACATTATTGTTTCGGCTACACGACCGTTTCTTTGGCCGTCTGTAGCGTCCTTTTTTCTGTAAAAGTCTGAGGACGCTACAGACGGCCAAAAAAACGGCCGTGTAGCAGAAACAATGATGTAACTTAACAGAAAGGTACAGTAATAAAAAATAAAACGTATATATATATATATATATATATATATATATATATATATATATATATATAGAAAGAGAGAGAGAGAAAGAGAGAGGGACTTTTTTATAAATATATAATTTATTTTTATTTTTTTTATTTGCTGCTATTATTATTGTCATTTTCCATATATATTTTGTATCCTTATCCTAGAGTAAAGTTTATCTTGCGCATACAGTTGTCCGTTATTTCTCTCCTACAGTTTAATAAGTCTCGGGGTTCTTTAAAGAATAAAATCGAAAATTTTTCATGAAGGCATCGTCTAGGTCTCTACATGTGCTACCTTGTCTATCTATTTTCCATTCGACTATCGGCGAACGTCCACTTTCTTTGAGTTTCAAGTATTGGTTTGGTAGTGTTTCTCATTCGGTGTTCTTTTTATTTTTTAACGTACTTTTATGGTCATAATACTTGGTTTTGAAATCGAAGGAGATCATACCTTCGTAATATTTCTTGCTATTTGGGTTTTCTTTAGCAAATATTGTGACTTGGTAAACTATGATTTTGGTTAGACTTTATTTTGAAGTGGCCTGAGTGTGTGGGATCTACAGTTGCATTTATCTTGTTCATTCTTAGTATTTTTATTTTTATTCCTATTGGATTTGCTTTATTATTATTATTATTATTATTATTATTATTATTATTATTATTATTATTATTATTTCTACTAGTCACATTTTTTGTTCTTTGTCTTAGTTTTATTGTTGTCATGTTGTTCACTTTTTTGTATATTTTGTTATGATTGTTCTCATTGCTCTTATTTAATATTTTGTTATTATGTGCTTTAAGTACCTCCCTAAATTTTCGTAGCGTAAAATGAATTAGGTTATCGCAACAATTGTTTGCCATTGGATTTCTCTTGGCAATGACCATTGGTCTTCATCAAAATTTGCGCGGCGATAAGCCTCCGCAAGGTCCCAGTCTCTTTCGCACCCATCAAGTTAAGGTCTGGTTGGTGCTTTTACTCCTCGCTTTTTCCATCCTTTTTATGCAAATCTTTTTTTTTACCTCTGTTTTATATATTAACTGTAAAGGAGTTGTACACCTAAGCGAATATAATGATAACATATGTAAAATTAAGCGAATATAATGATAACATATGTAAAATTAAGCGAATATAATTATAACATATGTAAAATTAAGCGAATATAATGATAACATATGTAAAATTAAGCGAATATAATGATAACATATGTAAAATTAAGTCGTGAAGAAAGTGCTGTTTATGCATCTATATTTGCCTTTGTTTTCTTGTTTAGATGTTTAGTCTATTTCATGTGTTCAGTTATTGATTTAATGCTTTATTCTTCAGTAAATGTTATTATTATCCAATTAACTTGATTTCCTATCAATTTTAAAACTGCTGCTCCTAGTAGCTAATCATATTATTATTGTATAGTATCCTAGCAATGTAATTTTTATTATGCTCAGAATGCATAATTGAGCTCTCTGTTTTTTTACTTCTCAAATATACAAAATAATATATATACATATATATATATATATATATATATATATATATATATATATATATATATATATATATATATATATATAGGTGCGTGCGTGTGTGTGCGTGCGTGCGTGCATAGCAGGCCGCTCAGCATTGTCCGGTCGTAAAATCCGCCTATATATGATATTTTCATTAATTCAAATTTCGTATTTATTATTATATTATATAGGTCACAACATACAGTAATGATTTTAAAAGTTTTATAAAAATCACTCTTGCGCCTTTACCTAGAATCGAAAGTAAAACTTAGCTAACGATTTATTTTATCATTTGACGTAAATCTCTGAGCTATGAAGACATGTTAGCTGCAATGCTAAATATTAAAACATGAACCAATAACTATTACGTTAGGCATTCTTATTCGTAATGTCGTCGTTAAACCTTCATCTAGCAAATCCTTTTATTTTCACACTTTTACACCGATTTTCCCCGGCAAAACCCCCAATATAAAGTTTCACGTGAATTCGAATACCCTATACATTAAGTTTCATGCCTGTAGATTAAAAACTGACAGAGCAGTTTAGTAAGCAAAATTTTTTAAGCTTATATATATATATATATATACATAAATATATAAAGAAAGAGGTTTGCGTTTACTATAAGTTTTTTACGCAAATATTACGCAAGTATACATCATGAAAATATCTGTATGAACATAATTACACGTAAGAGTTTACTAAAGATGATCATCCCGTAAGTAAACTGAAAAAAAAACAAGGAATGAATTAAAATGGTTGTTTAAAAGAATATGTAAATTAGCTAGATATTTAGTGAATGCAATTCCACGACCCATATAAAACAAAGTTCTATTTTCTTTTTAAATAAATAGAAAAAAGTGCTTTTTATATGAATATCAATATACAAAACAATTTCTAGGGATATATATATATATATATATATATATATATATATATATATATATATATATATATATATATATTGTAAAGAAGTTAACTATAGCGGAAATTCAGTCGACTAAAATAAGATGGAAAACGGGGTGAGGAAAAAAATGGGGGAAGTTACATGTAACAAATGCACAATTCAGTAAAATAAATAAGTCGATTAAAAACGAGATCGTTAAAATACACCCGAAGCGCGTTTCGTTCAGACTAACTTTTCAAATATATAAGTCTGAAAATTATTATTTTTTTTTTTTAGAATATTTGGCAGTGGAATGGAGTAAGAGAGGAGAGGAGGTTAAAAAAACAAAACAAAAAAAAATCTGTGACTACCCAAATAATTCTAATTGAATCTCCGCTATGGTTCACTTCTTTACAATTATTCTAAAATTTTGCCAATCGAATATATATATATATATATATATATATATATATATATATATATTCGAGATGCTTTGAATACATTTACAGATATTTTCATATGTTCACTTATATTGATAGTACACACATGAAACTCTAGTTCCTGGAAGTTATCTTATCTGGCTGCAATACATTGTTGTACCATTTTAAGAACTTATGGAAGGCCCCATGGAAGTCCTCTTGTAAGAGCGTGTCAATGACCCTCGTCACAGCCTCTTTCATCTCGTCAGTGATCTCATAACTACATCATCTAAGGTTTTCATTGAACTTAGAGAATAACGAAAGTAACAAGAGCAAGGTCTACTCTGTAATGGAGTCTTCTTTCTGATCTATTATGATGCCTTTCTTTCTGGTCGGTTATGATGTGTTTTTTCTGATCTGTTATTATGTCATTCTTTCTGATCTGTTATGATGTCTTTCTTTCTGATCTTTTATGATATCTTTCTTTCTGGTCGGTTATGATGTCTTCTTTCTGATCTGTTATGATGTCTTTCTTTCTCATCTATTATTATGTCTTTCTATCTGATCTGTTATGATGTCTTTCTTTACTGATCTGTTAATGTTGTCTGTTTTCTGATCTGTTACGATACCTTCTTCCTGATCTGTTATTATGCGTCCTTTCTGCTATATTATGATGTCTTTATTTCTGATCTGATATGATGTATTTGTTTCTGATCTGTTATGATGTCTTTCTTTCTGATCTGTTATGATGTATTTCTTTCTCATCTGTTATGATGTCTTTCGTTCTGATCTATCGATATGTCTTTCTTTCTGATCTGTAATGATGTTTTTTTGTGATCTGTTTTTATGTCTTTCTTCCTGATCTGTTTTGATATATTTTTTATGTTATGATGGCTTTTTCTTATCTGTTATGATATCTTCTTTCTGATCATTTTTATGTATTTTCTCTGATGTGTTATGATGTATTTCTTTCTGATCTTGTATGATGTCTTTCTCTCTGACCTGTTATGAGCTCCTTCTTTCTAATCTGTTATGGTGTCTTTTTTCTGATCTTTTATGGTGTCTTTCTTTCTGATCTATTTTGATGTCTTTCTTTCTGATCTGTGGTGATGTATTTCTTTTTGACCTGCTATGTATACTTTCTTTCTGATCTATTTTGATGCCTTATTTCTGATCTGTTATGATGTATTTTATTCTGAGCTGTTATGATGTCTTTCTCTCTGACCTGTTATGATGTCTTTCTTTCTGATCTGTTATGATGTCTGTTTTCTGATCTGTTATGATGTCTATTTTCTGATCTTTTATGTTGTCTTTCTTTCTAATCTGTTATGATGTATTTCTTTCTGATATATTTTGATGTATTTCTTTCTGATCTGTTATGATGTATTTCTGTCAGATAGGTTCTGATGTCTTTCTTTCTGATCTGTTATTGTGTCTTTTTCTCTTATTTATTTTGATGTCTTTCCTTCTGATCTGTTATTGTGTCTTTTTCTTCTGATATGTTATAATGTCTTTCCTTCTGATCTTTTATGGTGTCTTTCTTTCCGATCTGTCATGGTGCCTTTCTTTCTGATCTGTTATTATCTATTTCTTTTTGATCTATTAGGAGGCCTTTTATTCTGATCTATTATGATGTATTTCTTTTAAATCCCTTATGATGAATTTTTTTTCTAATCTATTTATATTTCTTTCTTCTGACCTGTTATGATGTCTTTTTCTGATCTGGTATAATGTCTTTTTTCTGATCTGTTATGATATCTTATTTCTTATCTATTACGATGTATTACTTTCTGATCTAGTATTACGTCTTTCTTTCTGATTTGTTAGGATGTCTTTCTTTCTGATCTGTTATGATGTTTTTCTTTCTCATCTGTTATGATGGGTTTGTTTCTAGTCTATTAGTATGTCTTTCTTTCTGCTCTGTTATGATGTTTTTTTTCTGATCTGTTAGAATGTCTTTCTTTCAGATCTGTTATGATGTCCTTCTTTCTGATCTATTAGTATGTCTTTTCTTCTGATCTGTTATGACGCCTTTTTTCTGATCTGTAATGATGTCTTTTTTCTGATCTGTTATGATGTCTTTCTTTCTGATCTATTGTGATGTCTTTCTTTCTGATCTGTTTTGATGTCTTTTTTTTATCGGTTTTGATGTCTTTTTTCTGATCGGTTATGATTTCTTTCTTTCTGATCTGTTGGTATGTTTTCTTTCCGGTCTGCTATGGTGCATTTCTTTCTGATCTATTGTGATATATTTCATTCTTATCTGTTATGATGTCTTCCTTTCTGATCAGTTATAATGTCTTTCTTTCTGATCTATTATGATATATTTCTTTCTGATCTGTTATGCTGTCTTTCATTCTGATCTTATATGATGTCGTCTTTCTGGTCGGTTATGATGTCTTTCTTTATTATCTGTTATTATGTCTTTCTTTCTGATCCGTTATGATGTCTTTCTTTCTGATCTGTTTTTATGTATTTCCTACTGAGATGTTATTGTCTTTCTTTCTTATCTGTTTTGATGTCTTTCTTTCTGATCTGTTATGATGTCTTTCTTTCTGATCTATTATGATGTCTTTCATTTTGGATATGTTATGATGTCTTTTTTATGATCTGTTATAGTGTGTTTCTGTCTGATCTGTTACGGTTTATTTCTTTCTGATCTGTTATGATGTCTTTCTTTCTGATATGCTATGATGTCTTTCGTTCTGATTTGTTATGGTATCTTTTTTCTGATCTGTTATGATGTCTTTCTTTCTGATCTGTTATGATGACTTTTTTCTGACCTGTTATGATGTCTTTCTTTCTGATCTGTTATGATGTCTTTCTATCTGATCTATTAGTATGTTTTTCTCTTCTATATGTTATGATGAATTCCTTTCTTATCTAATGTGATGTCTTTTGTTTTTGATCTGTTATAATGGCTTTCTTTCTGATCTGTTATTCTGTCTTCCTTTCTGATCTGTTTTGATGTATTTTTCTGATCTGTTATGATGTCTTTCAGTCTGATCAGTTATGTCTTTTTCAGATCTGTATTTGCTTCTGATCTGTTATGATGTCTTTCATTCTGATCTGTTATGATGTTTTGCTTTATGATCAGTTATAATGTATTTCTTTCTGATCAATTATGATGTCCTTCATTCTGATATGTTATGTCTTTCCTTCTAATCAGTTATGATGTATTTCTTTTTTATCTTCTCTGAGCATCCTTGAGACAAATTTTTTCGCAAATGTTGTGCTTCTGTTCTCAGGAAATAGTTGTGTGTACGGTTTCCATACTGATATCAAACTCTGGACCTATTGTCTTTATGGGCACACACCGGTCCTTATGCAATTTATTCTGTTGTTCTGACTTCTTTACTCTTCTCACACCTCTCATCATCTCTACAGATTCCCTGCCTTCCTTAAATCTCCATGTTTAACACAGAATTTTTGTGTATACCCTGTTTCTAAAGTGTCCTTACATCCGGACTTTATTAGGGTATATTCCAATTCCTGCTGTACCTGATCATTTAAATCTGAAATCAGTAAACATTCGTCAGTCATCTAAAACGAAGTATGGCAATAGCATACTGCAGTTTCAAGTGTCTACTAAAATGTAAATGCCTGTAAAGCAAAAGTATGGAAACTTATCGAAGTCTCCTCATATATGTATATATATATATATATATATATATATATATATATATATATATATATATATATATATATATATACCGTACTTTGTGGTAATTGCGCCAAGTCCTAGGTAATTCCGCCAGCTAGCTAAAAGTGCTCCTTTGGCAACCACGCACATAAAGAGTACTTTTGGGGATTTTGAAAATCAATATGTGCCTATCTTTACTTTAATAATCTGTTATTACTCTTTAAATTATCTCTCTTTTCCCTTTTAGGTAATTTTTCTATTCTCTTATTCAATTTTTCTTTATTTGAAACAACTTATTCTCTTTTCTATAAATAATCCTCATTTATTCTTTAAATATTTTTCTCTAAAGAAATAAGAATTCGTGGGAAGCAAAAGTTAAATTAAAATTAAATATACCTAGACATACCTACCTTTTTTGTTAATTCATTTATCGATGTATAAGACAAAATGCTGCTGTCCTTGGATGCCGAAGGTTTGATTTGGTTTTGAATTTTTCTTTCCATTTAAAATGTGATATGAGAATCCGGAACTTCTTCAATACTGCGTGGTAACTGCGGTTTTTATTATTAGTTTGGAGAACTTTATTATGAGTACAGATTTATTTCATTATCACTCTGTTACACTTTTCTAAAATCCATTGGCAATCGTTCAATAACATTGCATAGCTATCTTCAATTGCACAAATTACCATGTGGCCAGAAGGTAAATTCAATTGGTGACCTGATGACTAAGGTTTTCTAAGATATTGCTCAAAATTTCCACAATGTTGGATGATTTTTTGAAAGATCAATCTTAACCCTTAGAAACGATGCTGTTAATATAATTAATTATAATATTTTTCAAGAATTGCCTGTGTTAGAGCATTCTTACCAATCCATTGATTGGGTTATTGATGAAGATCAGGCAGTAGAATTTACTGTAGAATTCACTACAACCGCCTGGAATGCGACACATAACGAAGAAGAAGCTCCAGTTATATTATTAAGAAATCTTAACACACTTAACTCTGTAATGGAACACGGTTAGCAATAAAATCTTTGAAAACTAATGTTTTGGAATTCATTATAATAACTGGAAATTTTAAGAGTAAAATTGTTAATTTCACGGATTCCCCTAATTCGTTCTGATATGCCATTTCAGTCCAAACGTTTACGATTCCCAACAAAAATTAATGTTGCCATGGTTATAAATAAAGCCCAAGATCAAAGCCTCAAAGTTGTTGGGCTTAATCCTCAGACGCTTTGCTTTTCTCATTGCCAGTTGTATGCTGGTTGCTCATGCATTAAAAGTCCTGAACAGCTCTACATTTACACACCTGTTACAGATCACATCCAAAATGTTGTTTATGTAGAGGTTCTTCAAAAGTAATGCTACAAGTACATTTACCAGTGTTCAGATACGCACTGTTTGAAACTAAATGTTAATTATTTTATTAACAGTATAGATAACTAATATCATCGTTATATATAGTGTACATTAAATACTTAAAACGAAGAGAGATTTAAGGGTTTCCAGATATGCACTAAGATATATAAATAATCGCAACTCTTACATCAGTTTAAAAAGAACTAGAAGATAGATGCCTTAATTAGAACAGCCGATTATATAAATGTGAGTGTGTCTATCTGTGTGAGGACGAGTCTCTACCAATATATAGGGGTTAAAATCTGTGGAACAAATTCGATTTCTTTTTAACCGGTCAAAATTGTAGCTATGCGTCTAATGTGAAAAATAGGAACTTGGCAGGCGTAGGTCCACTAAATGTGTTATTTCTACGCATGCGCATATACATATTTATATCTATAAAAACTTATTTTTATTTTTGCGTGCGTATTGACGCAGGTCAGATGCTATATGCGTTTGTTTCGATGACACTGTAGTTGTATGTTTTTTTTTATATTTAAGAATCATTACTAAGATTATGTATCATAATTCTCATAATTTAAGTGTTGGCTCTATAATTATAATGAATACGAAGTCTGCATGAATTAAAATATCATATTTAAATTCATTTTACGACCTGGCCACGCCGGGTACCACTTTTATATATGTATGACACACTATTTTAATCGATAACGCACCGGCTTTATAATAATAATAATTACAAAATCTGAATGAACTAAAATATAATACTTAATCGTATGTTTTATATATATATATATATATATATATATATATATATATTGTGTGTGTATTTATGTATATAATATTTGCACATAATTAACAGTGGTAATCAGCACTTCACATTCTGATGATTGCAAAACCATAAAGCATTAGTGTCTGTAGATAAAAATTTGTATATATTTATTTTAAAATTTTATAGTTACATTTATACACAAAAATATATATGTATATACATACATACATATATACATATATCTATCTATCTATATATCTATAAAAGTGAACGTGTCTGTATGTCTGTGTGTGTGTGTCTGTCTGTGTACATTTCCCTACGCAATATCTCTGTCAATTTTTAGTCTACAAACTCGAAATTTGATATAGAGGGTACTGAGATTTGTGAAAATATTTGTGATAGATTTTCGGCCAGAAATTTGGCTGTTAAGGGGTCAAAAGTCAAAAATTTGACCTTTGAGAACGCTACCAAACTCCTCCGATAATTTGGGGTCTAAGCACTTGAAATTTTAGGTATAGGTTCCTTGGACATGGATCTAACTTAATAACCTGATTTGAGGTAAAAACAATTAATGGTAAAGGGTCATAATAGGGGTCAAAGTTAAAAAATAAACCTTTTTTTTTGGCTCAGCATACACCTCCAAACACCCGGGCAACGCCGGGCACCCATGCTAATATATATATATATATATATATATATATATATATATATATAAAAGTGAAAGTGTCTGTGTGTCTGTGTGTGTACATTTCCCTACGCAACAACTCTTTCAATTTTAAGTCTACAGACTCGAAATTTGATATACAGGGTACTGAGATTTGGGAAAATCAATCTGATCCGTTTTGGGCCAGAAATTTGTCTGTTAAGGGGTCAAAGTTCAACGATTTGACGTTTGAGAACTCTACCAAACGCCCCCGACAATTTGGGGTCTAAACACTTGAAATTTTAGATATAGGTTCCTTGGACATGGATCTAAATTAATAACTCGATTCGAGCTCAAAATTTTAAGGGGTCATAATAGGGGTCAAAGTTTTAAAACATTGATCTTTGCGGTCTCTACCGAATTACAATTTCTGGTGTAAACATTTTAATTTTGACATAAAGGGTATTTGATGTACGTGTTCCATTTCAGGTCAGGGGTAAAGGTCAAGCCCAGAAGCTTATCAAAACATGGAGCTTGCGCTAGATGAGAACCACCCATTTCAATTGATGCCAGATGGGGATCACAGCGTTGATGATGTAAAGATGGGAGCTTGGTTTTGGATGCATTAAAAGTAACCAGTCACCTCCTCCCACCACTTCACACACGCTCAAGATCAGAGGAGAGAGAATTAGAGAGAACTTAGTCATTTACGGCCTTTGATGTGTTGCCATAGATGTTCGTGTCATCAGCATAGATGTCAACGAATGATTTAAGTATGTGTTTTGGGAGGGCATTGATATATATCAGGAAGAGAGTTGGGCCTAGGACTCCAGCATTAATATTGAGGACCTCTGATTTTTGCCAATCAACCACTACTCTTATGAGCCTATCGGAGAGAAATGATTTAATGATCGTGAAAACATTTCCAGTTATACCGTAGCTGGAAATCTTGTGAAGTAGGCCTGTCTGCAATACCTTATCGAAGGCCTTTGATATGTCAAGAGCAATTGCCCTAGAGGCTTTGACAAGAGATTCACTAATCCTATGAGATATAACCGTTAGCACATCTGCTGTTGATCTGGCAGAACGGAAACCATATTGCATGTCACTAAGAAGGTTATTTCTGCTGAAATGGTTGACTACTTCTCTATTTAATATGGATTCCAGCAGCTTACTCATGACACACAGGAAACTTATTGGTCTGTACTGAGAGGGAGATGACTTATCACCTGAATTCTTAAATACAGGGCATACTGATGAGGTTTTCCAGGGTGCTGGGAAGCACTTCTCTTTAAGGCAATGCTTAAACAGTTTTGTAAGTATGGAGGAAAGTTCTAGTTTAAGCTTTTTCAGCACAATGATTGGAATGCCGTCAGGGCCAGTTGCTTTACTGGAATCAAGGTTCTTGATTAGCTTGGCGACATCACGCAGAGCGTGTTGTCCGTTATAGGAGGAAATACGTGGAGTTGATGGCCTTCGTCGCATAGGGTAGAATTAGCTGCAAGTTCTTGGCAAATAGTTTGGTCTTATCTGATGCTGACGAGATGACCTGAGGTCCATTGATGATGGTAAAGATAGAACGCACGCTTCTGTTCAGGATCCTGTTTGCTATTTTCCAAAACTGGTGAGAACCAAGCCGCTGCTCAGCTACTTCGGATTTAACGGATTGAGCTTATAGCTCTCTGACAATTTTTATTACTCTTTTACAGTGTTTGCTGGCAGTCCTGAAAGCATGTTTAGTCTCAGTGCATCTATCACGTTGGTAGCTATGGAAAAAATGATTTCTGTGCGCAGTGGCAGCAGCACATTCAGGGGAGAACCATAGCTGGCTATTAGGTTTTTATTGGAATTTTTGGATGGTATGAATCGATCTATGCCTACAATTAGTCATTCGGTCAGGTCTGATACTCTACAGGGCACACCCTTTTTAAACATGGAATGCAGGGGTAGATTGGATATAAGTGTACAGAAGCTATCCCAGTCAGTACTGTGGAAATGTACATCTGCAGACTTATTGCATTTCATTTTTATCTTAACTGATACATACGAATGGTCGGAAGATCCCAGAGGAGACTGAACGGAACTTGAACATAGCTCAGGGAAAGTTGTGAGAAAAAGGTCTAGAAGACTAGCATACTGGAAGTATCGGGCAATCGGGTGGGTTTGTGGATAATCTGGGTGAGGTCATAGGCAATAGCGAAATCATGATAGAACCTCCCCTCATCATCCGTCTTGTTAGAGTGGGTGAGCCATTCCACATTGTTGATATTTAAGTCACCACAAATGTGGATGTTAGCTGAAGGGTGAGCAGACAGAACGTGGTCATTTTTTTCAGATATGCTTTTAAGGATAGTAACTCCGCTGTTGTGGGGCCGATAGAGAGCAAATATAAATGCAGTGGAGTAAGCAAGTGCAACCCGGAAGCACATATAAGGGAAATTAGGGTCTTCTCTGGAAATATCTCTACCAAACGGAAAGCCATCTTTAATGTAGGCACATATTCCATGTCCATGGCAATCTTGGTGGTCAAGTTTACATATTAAGTTAGAGTATTCTTTAATTATGAATTCGTCAAGGGAAGTGGTCAGCCTAATGCCAGTTTCGCTTAGGAAGAATATGTCTAGTTTTGTCTCCTGTAATTGGGTTTCAACGTCTGGAAGGTTAGAACGTAGGTCGCTGATGTTGGAGAAGGAGACTTGGTAGTAGGGGTCTACTTTGGAAGATTGGGTTCTAGGTTTACACGTGTTATTTTTCTAGAGGTATTTCATGTTGAGGATTGGGATTTGTGGAACAGGTCGACATACTTCGTTATAGCAGTACAGAGAGGGAAAGTAAGAGAGAAAAAGAGAGGAAGATTTTTTTGTAGCCATGATAAGGTAAAACCGTAACAATTACCCACTAGTATGGCATCAAGAGGCCCCACTCGAAACTACTACATGGTCCAGAGTCCATTCACGAAATGGCAATACAGCAGCGCCAGTATTTTGCACCTGCTGATAGGACGGCCTCCTTAGTGGTTCGGGTCCCTGACTATCAGGCGGATAACGTCAGCCCAGATGAAACGTTTACCTCTAGCACCCTTACTAATGACATAGACACAAGGATATACATAAGAACAGAAAATTTCCGACATCTCAGGCTACTGTTCACGAAGTGCTGTCGTCCTGAAGAGCAGCTTTTTTTTCTCTAGAGAAAGTTAGTGGAGACACCAGAAGTTAATATTTTTACATTTACCCTAATTTTGACTCCTTAACATTGATTGTTTTGGACTAAAATCAAATTAAAATGTTTTACCCATGTGCACATAACCTACATCTAAAATTTCAAGTGTTTAGACACAAAATTGACGGAGAATTGAGGAGCCTTCAAAGGTCAACTATTTCAACTCTGAACTCTTGGCAGCGAAATTTTTGCCCAAAAACTAATTACAAAGCTTGCTGCATGTCTGACTGCCCTTTATATAAGTTTTAAAATGTTTAGACCTAAAATTGACTTAGTAGTTTGCTAGAGATCGCATTGGTAAAATCTTTGAACTTTGACCCCATGGCAGCCAACTTTTCGGCCAATAACCGACTAAAAAGCCTGCCCTATGTCTGAATACACTTTATGTAAAATTTCAAATGATTAGATTAAAAATTTGCTGAGTAATTTCGTAAAGATCGCAGAGATGAATTCTTTTTTAACTTTGACCCCAATTATGACCCCTTAGCATTTATTGTTTTGAGCTCAAATAATATTGTAAAGTTAGATCCATGTCCAAGTAACCTACATCTAAACTTTCAAGTGTTTAGACCCAAAATTGGCGGAGAAGTTTGATAGAGTTTTCAAAAGTCAAATCGTTGAACTTTGACCTCTTAACACACATTTTCTGGCCGAAATCCGATTAAAAAGATTTTCCCAAATCTCAATACCTCATATTTCAAATTTCAAGTATGTAGACCGGAAATTGACTGAGTTATTTGGTAGGGAAATGTACACAACCACACAGACACACACACGGGCATTTTCACTTACATATATATGAAAATATAGTAAGTTATGAAAATATATGGCAATTAAGCTACACAGAATCTTCGGCGTTTACTCCCTATAATGAATTCTCCGGATAAAAGGCATGGAAACTGTGTTACCTTTTGGATATAAATACATATACGTGGTGCTTAGTTAAGCTCGCTAATCAATCATATTTATACCTTTCTCTACTCACGTATTGAGCACTATTAACGTAAATACTGATAATGAATACATAAAATATTATATGTCCTTATATCATTTTTGTGAATACATGAAATAATACATGCATAAATACATACACAGACACACACACACATATATATATACATATATATATATATATATACATATATGTATGTATGTGTGTATGTATGTATTTATATGCGTATAAACAAAATGTGACAATGGAAACATGAAAGAAACGTGCCACGGCGAACAAAGGCGACTTCTCTGATTATTCAAACGATAAAGACACATTTAGAAAAATCAATTATTTTTTTGTTCAACTTGCATAAAAAAAATTTAGTCACTGATACGAAAGATTAACGCGAAGCAGCAGGTCTCCCATAAATCTATCGACGCCTTTCACTCCCACACCTTTCTCTCTCCTTACTCCACACTCTATACGTCTGTCACCTCCCCTCACTCTTATCATATTGTGTCTGGAAAGTAAAACTTTTTTGTTTGTTTTTTTTTTTTAATTTTTTGTAGTTTTTTTTTTAAAGCAATATTGGGTCATATCAAATATGCGAATCTTTTCAAGCTTGTAATTCTCTTTCCTTGTTATTTTACGGTTATTTTTACAAGAACAAAAGTGAAATATTTAAGTTGATGTCACGTGGGTATCGAAGATTTTAAGAATACTGTAATATAAAAGAAGTTATCATCATTATCATATTGTATTGTTATATAATAACGTGGTTAAAAGTTACATTAGTTGTTATCGATCTATCTATCTGTCTATATATCTATTAATCTATCCATCCAATGGTATTGTTAAAATAGTTTAGATTTGGAGTAATTTATTGTTTACCTGAGTATGATTACATACATTAGTTAAGTTAAATAAACAAAATGACCTTCAACAGTTGCGTACGTGGCAAAGGTCACACGTTAGGAGGCGTGCCCTTTTTGATGATGACGTAATGACTAGCAAATCAACTAAGATTAGATTTGGAGAGTGTGAGTTTGGTCATGAAAATGGGCAGACATGCTTCAAAGTCCAGGAAGCGAGACTGAAAGAACAAGCATGTAGATACGTAATGCATACTCCTTGTGAAGCCCACTGAGACAACTGAAATAAATTTATATTTTTTAAATATAAAGTGTTGTTCTGTGGTTTCACAAAAGAAGAAAAAACAGGTGTTGGGCTTTGCATGTTTTACCAGCATTGAAGACAGAAGTTCGGATTAAGAAAAGGTATGAAGCATATATTCTTCTTCTTATAAAATATGATACGTTTATGTAAATACGAACTGTAATATATACCCTGGCAATACAACAGCATGAATCCGAACATTCTTTTGTTGGCATTGGTTTCCCCGGTATCTTTCTTTTCAGAATTCTTTCTAGAAAGACATCGGGTTCTTACGGGGGGAACAACATCAACATTCCAAGTAAAAGTGATTTTGGTGGAACGAACTGGATTCGAACTTGGTACGCCCAGGTCGTCAACCACCTGACCATCGTCACCTCTCATAAACTAAACGCGAGTAAAAGACAGCATACGATCCTATTGATAAAAAAAGATCACATTTTAAAACCATTAACAGTTATGGGTATTTATGAAGAATGCATACGACATTATTATTGGCAGATTCCTGCTAGATTATGTAAATCGCCGACATGTGAACGAGCCATAACTCCGTCTTTTTCTTTAACTGAAATTTATGTCCAAATTGGGCAGTTAAAAATTCAGGGAAAAAATTATAATCCAAAACAGTCATCGTATGGTAAGTTCCATAAAAAATAACTTGTGCAGTTTACCGTCCGTGTTGAAATAATAACGTTATTTTAGAAAGTGATTCTTAACATGGTGAGTGGTGGATTTTCAACTATTTTGTACTTTCACCTAATAAATTAATAAAAGTAAAGATGCTGTAAAAATTGAATTAAACTCGAAAATCTTATCTAAACTAGCACGGTCATTAAACTACGCTGGCATCAAAAAATATTTTATTACGACCAAAATCTAATGAAAAGTTAAATAAAAAACGTAAGAAGCGTTCAGAAAATCAAAAGGAAATGAGTTCAGATGAAGGGGGAAAATACCCAGCATTGACTAAGGTTTTCGTTGTGTGTCGGGAATATGCTTACTCGACCCATATTTGTTTACGCAGTTGTTGAATAAAAGAGAACCTGTTAAGTGAAGTGTTTCAGGGTCGATTAGATTACGATATAGATCGTACAGCCTCTATGCTACAAAACAGATAAAGCTAACCTCTATCTATTGTATCGTTATGTTCATGGTCGATGTTTGACCGAGTTTCAATTTCTGTCCCACAGCAAGAAAATAAGTAGCTACAGCCACAGCAAGTATTTTTTGATTTCTTTATCAAAAACCAACGAAACTTTTATGAGAAACGTTTCTTTCCAAGAACATCCCAAAAACTTGGCTATGGTATTTTTATCTTCGCCCCCCCCCAAATCAACACAGATGAGACCATTCCTGTAATGATCTGGTCCCTGTTGATTTTGCGGTGGGAGTTTAGTTCTGTGCAGTTCTAGGAGGTCCACAATCTCAAAATTTGCCTTCTCTCTTTTAGTTGTCAGTTTATTGATAATTGCCTAAGGCGCTCTAACCGGTGAATGTCAACCGTGCTGCCCAGGAACTTTAGAACGTTAGAATGCTCCTCCTCTAGGGCGCTGACTTCTCCATCCCATAATCCGACTCTGGTGTCTGAGTTCTTGCAGTGGGAGAGAACTAAATTCCTTCATATATGGAATATGAAACTGCTTCTCACCCAACTCTCGAAGATAAGAGTTGATGTCTGTACGGTAGCGATTTGGACATTTGCGTAGTGATCATTAGTAGTGGGGAATTAGTATAATTCGATTATTTAAGAGGACTGTTAACAAGAATTTTTTTACGTTGGATTTAAAGACGGCAATATTGTAGTCAGCCGGGAAGCAGACCAGCGAAGCAGAGTTCCACAGGCGGGCAATATTGGGAAATAAGCTTTTTTCGTGGAATCACATATTTATAAGACGTAAATCACTTCTCAGTAAACTTATCTCCATCCGATGCATTTTCTAGCCCTCTCGCACTGGTGATCACCGTCCTATTGATAATCTCTGTTACCCTTATCGTCGAGTGGCCCCCGGATCTTCATAAACGGTGACTCATTAGAAAGAAAAATAGTAATTCAAACATTATAGAAATGTATGATGCAACCAACCAACCTGGCCGAAGGGCAATAATTTGCAAGATTTTATAAAATATAAATAGTCAACGATTTTCATTTGTCTTAAAAATAACATGTATGTTCAAAAGTAATTTTATTTTTCTCATTGTTTTATACCGTCCCGAGCAACGCAGGGTAGCCCTGCTAGTGATATATAAGACCTAAAAACTACAAAGACGAGAGAAGAGTATAAAGCAGAACACATCAACTTTTACATGATATAGATTACATAACGCAATCGATCGCTTGGATAAAAAATTTAATAATTCCTTATTTGTTTTTGTGACTAGTATAGACGACAACAGAAAAGTAGCTTAATTTTTTTTTTTTTTTAAAGATCACAATTAAACATGAGATAAACTACTTTAGTAGGGTTGAAGAATGGTACAACATCTTAAGCATCTGGCATTAAAGAATAGTGCGTTTTATTTAGCGAAATGTCTCAAGAACGGTTATGAACACATGACAGCTTTCACTGTAACAGCAGAATGTAATATGTAGTAACAGCGAATGTAAATTTTACTTGGTCTCTCTCTTTCTCGTTTTTTATCAGTACAGGGTGGAATGATAGAATTGTCGCTCTAGAAAATACGACCTGATTCCATTTCCTTTTGATGAAAACCGGTTTTCGTTGTAAACCATCTACTAGTTGGCATGTTGTGTACACATTCCAAGGGCGATAAGAGCCTCCTATAATGTCTGAAAATGACAATGCTTAACGAGTGAGATCGAAGATGCGTCGCTGTACAACTCATGCGCTCTACCCATCTAAGTTAAGAGAGAAGGACTATTGCCAGTACCTTCAAAATACACAGCAGGATTGCCACGAATAACAGGGACGTGCCCCGAGTAATGAAAACAAAGATTCCGGCCACGGTTATGGCCTTTGATGTGGTTTCAAGTGAGGGCCACATTACGCCACCTCACATCTTTGAAGTCGGCTTCAAATTCAACACCAAAGTTTACCTGGATGTGCTGAAAGGTGCTGTGATCCTCTGGTGCAATCAGGTGGCCGAAACTGAGTGTAGCATAAGGCCTCCGCGCCGGCCCACAAGTCCAAAGAGTTTTACTTCATAATGAGTGCTACGATTTTCTACCCTTTTCTCACTGCCTCCCTCTTCCCGCTAGATTACTTCATTTGCTCATATGTCGATAATATCAATTATATGACTTCCCACAACAGCAAAGCCGGTCTGATCGCTGCCATTCGCCGAGTATTCACCGAGCTCTCGCCGGCGCTTTTTAAAAATTCATACTCCCAGTTCCGGACCCGTATTGAGGCGGTGATTGAGGTTGAAAGCAGCTAAATTAAATAGATGTCAGATCTACGACAAATTCAAGTTACCTGAATTGATTTTATCAATAAAAGTTTTAAAATACAACTGTAGTGGGTTCTTTTTTTCTTTAAGGCGACATTTTCATCGTTTCGCCCAGTAGCTGCAATAGTTGCCTTAATAATGAAAACAATACGCACTATTAGTTTTAGTAATTCGAGCGTGTTTTTCTTTACGCTATTACATAGTAAGTCCATTTCGAGCCTTAGAAAACATTATTCTCCCCGTCACTCGTCCCCTGTAGAGCGAGAATAGAAATTCTCCGAAGCAGGTGGCTTCTTTCGCAGACAAAACGTACAAGAGAATCGATTACTCCTGCTTTTGCTCCCTTTTTTCTGTTATTATCGCAGGACGACTATCACTGTCGTTTGCATGATTTTAATACATCCTTCAGATGTAATGTATATAGTCATTAAATTTCTAGCCTTGAGGGTTTCTTTTTGTCCAGTTTATACATTAGCCTCGGTATTTGACAAATAATAATATTTATGTATTTTTTTTATTATTTACTCACTAGGTGTAATAATACAGGCCATCATCAAAGATTTCTCTTTGAGAACAACCTGTCAGAGATATACACCTTTTTCAATAACTGTTGCAGATGAGTTTGCGTTATCACAACAGCCGTTTACTATTGATTTCTCGTTCGCTTCACTGGAACTTGAGTGACAATAAGCCTCCCCAAAGCCCCGGTCTTATTGACATTAATCCAGCGAAAGACTGACTAGTGTTTGCTTTCCTCGACTTTTCGATCCTTCTCGACCCTCTTCAACTTTTTCGTATGGTGCTTGTTAATGCTAATCCCCGCTTTTTATGTGGGTGGAAGTGTTAACTTACAATTATATTTTCAGTTTTTGCTTTTATATTATTATTAGCGAAGGTACCCGGCGTTGCCCGGGTGTGTATATGTGATGTAGTAAGGAACCCCGGAAAAAAGTACTGGTAGCAGGAGGGAACAACAGTAGGCAGCCCAGTGGAAAAAGGTGTTGTTAAAAAAATTGTAATTAGCAGGCAGGCTCGAACCCGTAACGCGAAGAAAAGTCAAGAGTGTTGAAATTAAGCGAAGTCAATGCAACGGTGACGATGACTTGCTAAAATGTCGGTGAAAAAAGCGACCCCTCCTTGTAAAAACTGCCTTGTTTTGGCTGTAGGAATTAATGCTTTGGCCAATTTTTCGATATTTGTCATCCGAAGGATCGAACTTGAATACTATACCGATATCTTCAGGATCCGTCGCCTCTGTCATAAGTTTTTGGGAGACGCACAAGGATACACACAAGCACACACACATTTTGCTTTTTATATTATTATTATTATTATTATTATTATTATTATTATTATTATTATTATTATTATTATTATTATTATTTAGGAGTAGTGACAGAGGCCATCACCAAACATTGCTTTTTGAGAAGAACTTGTGGTGTTCTCTGGAGTCTGAGTGACAACATGTCTCCCCAGATTTCCAGTACTCTCTATCTCTTTCGATAACATTTGCAAAAGAATTTGCGTTATCGCAACAGCAACATTGATTTCTTGTTGGTGGCGACCATTGGTTTTTACTGAAATTTGGGTGGCAATAAGCTTCCCCAAGGTTCCAGTCCTATTTGCATTCCTCTAGCGAAGGTCTGGTTAGTGATGTCTCTCCTTGTTTTTTTCCAGCTTCCTTGACCCTAATTATTTGGTGTTGTGCCTGTTTATCGTGACACTCACAGAAAAAAAAGGGGCGGTAGTTTTTAATTATGCAGTTTCAGTTTTCATGATTCCATTTGATGTTCCTTTATGTTTTGAACCTGTAGCCGTTTCTGTGTCCAGTTTGTATGTAGTTTATATGTGGTGTAAATCTCCACATTTAAGGGGTTTCCTTAATAAGAGGGGCGTTCAATACGTAATGCCCCTGACCCAGTTGTCTGATCTAGCTGAAATCTTGCATGTGCAATGATTTATATCTCTACAGGTTATGTTGCAAATTACAGCTCTGAACTAATTGTGGTTTCTGTTTTACAGGTGTTTGAACTCCGTCAGATGTGAAATGGAGCCTGTTGAATGTCGAGCAGTGATCCGGTTTTTGTATTTGAAAGGACGCACACCACAGGAGACTTTTGATGAAATGAAAGAAACTTATGGTTATAATGCCCCATCATATGACCTTGTAAAACGCTGGCATCGTGAATTCAAACATGGCCGGAAGTCTGTGGAAACAGCTCCCAGACCTGGTCGCCCCCCTTCTGCCATTGATGAGGCATCTGTCCGTCAAGTTGAGGCTGCCATATTGGAAGATCGGCGTATTACTATTCGCCAAATAGCCCAAGATGTCAAGATTAGTACAGGGTCTATGGAAACTATCATTCATGACCATTTGCATATGCATAAGGTGTCTGCCAGATGGATTCCTAGGTTGTTCACACCATTCCAGAAGCGAAAACGCGTCGAGTGCTCGAGGATGAATTTGGAGATATGCCAAGAAGATGAGTCAAAGTTTTTCAAAAGACTGATTACACAGGATGAAACCTGGGTCCATCACTATAATCCAGACACCAAAGCCCAATCAATGCAGTGGAAGCACTTGGACTCACCACCTCAAAAGAAGGCAAGGGTGCAGCCTTCTGCTGGCAAGGTCATGCTCACAGTCTTCTGGGACCAGGACGGAGTAGTGATGACAGATTTCCTGGCAAAGGGTACCACAATTACAGGAGACTTTTATGTTTCACTTTTGAAGAAATTAGGGAAGCTATGAAAATCAAGAGGCGGGGCAAGATCAGCAAAGGTACTCTCCTTCTGCAGGACAACGCTCCGGTCCACAACTCGCATGTCGCCAGATCACAAGCACGGGCGTGTGGTTATGAAATCCACCCCCATCCTCCCTACTCTCCTGATCTTGAACCCTCTGACTTTCACCTCTTCCCAACCATGAAGTTGTTTTTGAAAGAAAAACGTTTCCCAGATGATGCAGTCTTGATTTCTGAAGTCACGTAGTGGTTAGAGGTGGTCTACAAAAACGGTCATCAGAGCTGCATCAAACGATGGGAGAAATGCATAACTCTGGTTGGTTCCTAAGTAGAGAAAGACTAATAACTGTGCCAAGTTTCGTTGCTCTACTGCTATGGAAAGTGAGTCAGGGGCATTACTTATTGCACGCCCCTCGTTTTTCTGCAGTTTCTATTATTGAAATTCGTTGTATCTTGTCTGACTTGCCCCTGATTCCAATCTCTCCCATTTTTTTACAAAGTATTTCGGTATAGTTCCTAGCGCTCCTACTATTAGTTGTGTTATCTTTACTTACTTTATTTTCCAGATCCCTTTGTGCTCTCTGGCCAGTTCTGTGTGTTTGCTCCGCTTTTCAGTTTCCTTGATCTCCACTTTTTAGTTTGCTGGAATGGCAAAATCTACAATCTGGCAGGATGTTTCCTTCTTTTAAACTATTATGACATCCGGTATTCTTGCTTGTATGGGTTTATCCGTTTGTATATCTATGTCCAGAAGGATCTTGCAATTTTCATTTGCCATTACTGCTGCCGGTTTGCGTTTATTTTTAGATGCATTAACTTCTGTATAAACTGAATTCGCTATGAATTAATCTCCATTTGTATTTTTTTAAATATGTTTAAATAAAAAAAATGTTAGCATTTTCAGCAATTTTAGAAATGGCCATTTCAAAATTTGAATTAAATTTCTCACACAGACGATCTTTGGATGCTCTACGTTAAAAATGTAATTCTGAGCCGTCATTTTAAAAAAAATATTTAAATACTTTACTGAAAATCAACGACCAGTAAGTAACTGCAAACTTTCTGTTTAATTTACAAGAAAACTTACAGTAGATGCATTTCATTTTTTTCAGATATGCTTAATATAATAATTTGTAGAGTCTCATTGAAAAAAAAAGAAAACGCTTCCAATACAAACAAAAATCATAATAGTAATCTGGAAGCTTCGAAACGATAACATTAAAAAATCTAAAAATATATTTAAAAACTCTTTTCAAAACAAAAATTACACATTAGAACGAGAACACATTTTAATAATTATCATAGTATTTGTATTTTTTTGTAATTTTCAAAACAGAAAACATAAATATATAAAATGTGAATCTTAATATCCCCTTTTTACAGAGCTGAATTATATAAACATTGACTTTCAAATTCTTTTTTAAAAAATTACACCATGATGAGCCTTGTTAACAACTTTAGTGTTTTATATAAAATAAACTACATTTTTCACAATTAAGATTTAACGAAATATTTATTCTCAATTTAAACATTTTCATTGAATTTTGTCTCATTAATTAAACAAATATTAATTTTTCATAAACTTTTTATGATTAGATATGGTATTGTTTTTATTCATAAAATTTTTTTTTTCTATATCAGGAAATGATCAAGTATAATATTATCTCCTACAATTTATGCCTGATTAAATTCTTTTTATTCAAATGAAATAGAGAATGTTTTTCGTTTCCCAATCAGTTGGAAATAAGTAGTACACCATCCAGTATGACTAATCAATTTCTATAGCTATAAACTTAGACAATGGAGCTATTGAATCTAACATGTAATATGGGACAAAGAAAAAGCAGCAACCTTAGTAGAAATCAATGTCCCCAACGATGCTGGGTTAAATAAAGTTGAAAGGGAAAAGATAAAAAGATACCAAAATCTTACGTACGACATAAATAGAAACTGGAATCTTAGGAAGATCTTCACTATTCCAGTAATTATAGGAACAATCTGACCCATGAAAAAAAAAATGCAAAAACTACCTGGCAAATATACTCTATGAACGATGTGCAAGATATATACAAACATTATTCTAAAGGGAGGCTTAGAATCTTAAAAAGATCTCCTGATTAGAATATTTAAGATAATAAGTGAAAGTGTAGCATCTGCATAATTAAAAAATAAATGTATGAAGGAAAAAATAAAATAAAAGTTTTTATATTGAGGCCCAAAACTGTTTAATTGTTTATGCTATTAATTTTGTAAAATGAAAAATGAAATATTAATTAAAATGATGTTATCTTTTTCTAGGTTTATATTTCATTTTTTTTTTTCATTTTAAACACTATAAAGAAATAAACATCTTAGAACATATAAAACAAAAAAGTAAAATAGTTTGCTCTGAATTCATTTTCAATCATTAACATATAGTCCACATCTCAGCACAGAATTGTCCCAACTTGACTTTAATTTCCCCTCAAAATATACCAAAATCACCATCACTACAATGGAAGATAAAATAAGTGCAGCAGGAGAACGACAAAGATGAAGATGTCAGCAACTATGAACTGAAGGAAAGTATAATATCAGATTTCAAAGGAGAAACATAATGAGACAACGAATAAATAACATGAATGAACAAGATAAATATATTTTTGAAAATGAAAGAGCCAGACGGTAGGAAAAAGAAATAACATGCCTAAAGAAAGTCAGACAACTTTATCTGAAAAATGAAAGAGCCAGACAACGGGAAAGAAGAAACAATATGAATGAAGTAGAAAGACCAAATATCCCGTATAATTTGCTCATTTTTAGAGCGCTTAGAGTTCCATGAGAAGCATCAAATTGTTGCCAAAGAGGAAAAGTTTCTCTTCCTCACTTAGAAGATTATCCTCCTCAACTCTAAAGGTTACTCAAGGGCAATAACCAAGAATCACTTAATTTCGAAAGTTAATACACGCAATTACAACTCATCATTTTCATTTGCATCATTTGCAGCAAATATTGTCCATCCTCCTGGAAGAGGCCGTTACTGTTTTCGCTTTCAAGACCAAACCTATCATTATTTAAGTATTCTGCACCCAAATAATCAAGAAAAGAGAAAATATAGACAAATTTATATCTTAAACTCATCTGAAGCAACTCAACTCAGGTGTAATTTATTAGAAAATAATACACGCATTCAAAGTGTCTTTGAAACCATAGCCACATTTATGGAGAATAACTCTGATGCCCAAACTTACAAAAATATGAATTCGAAGAGGAAGCACATGCTATAAGAGAAAATTTACAGCTAAAAAGAGTTTCAATGCATTTCACCGCTGGTCCAGATATAAGAAGATTTAACAATCCAATAAACAACAAATTAGCTGCAGTATTTGTTGGTGAGGTTAGTGCTGCACCTGCTAACAGAAATATCATTGTTTACTCACATAATCAAGCAAAACAATGAATTTCGTATCTGTCTTGTCACTTGAACCCCATGATATTTCTAAATGGTGAACAAGGCTGACACATAAACATGTAACATAACCCAGAACAGCAAACAAAAGTTCGTAATAAAGTGACAATGCAAGAATATTAGAGTTATCACTTTGCAATTAGAGATAACTAAATAATATTATCCATGGATCTGGTAAACTATTCCAACAATATGTAGTTGATGCATATGTGAAAGTTGAAGGGTGCAGATTGAGCTTCATTAAAAGCCATCAAAATCAACTAAGAGCTGCTCAAATTCTGGCTCAATGGATCATCTGGCAAGGGATGAAGATGG
>NC_136490.1:36093643-36221143 GCF_053919585.1 Euprymna scolopes | reverse complement strand
CTTGTTGTTTCATCAAATACTTTTGCATGCAAAATCCGATCCTGCATTTTGCTAATTCCTACCCTCTGATGAGAAGGAAAGTATTTCTTCGAAACTCCGCGGATTAAGGACTATCCACTTATCAAGTGTTTCCTTTTAAGATTAAATATGTTTTTAACTCATTTCAAAGTGTTTTTTAACATGTTTTATTAACTGTTTGCTCGTATATATATATATATATATATATATGCGCGTGTGTGTGTTTCGTTGAACAACAGCGATGACAATATAACTCCCCCTCTTTGTGTTGAGCACTGTCGTAAATTTCACCCACTGCTTATGTACGATTAAGCAAAGCTCTCTGTTTGTACACAAAATTTCTGTTTTTTTCTTCCTGCCTTCAAAGAAAAGATGGGCAAACGCTTATTTAATAGACATTTGATGAATCATTTACGAGCACTGATTCTTGGTTAGATTTAGTGGTTAGCACTGCCGACTGTCATCGCGATGGTTTTAAGTTCGATTCGCCGCTAGGAAAAGGAGCTAGTCGCACTGATGAGTCGTGATACAATGAAACAGTACTGTATGATTGTGACTATATTAAGCTCCTCTCTTTGTGTGTAACATTATCGTAAATGTATTTCACTCGCTGCTTATTTTAGCGATTAAGCGAAGTTCGCTGTCCGTTTGTTTATAAAAAAAATAATAGCTCGAGCACAGTTAAACTAGGCAAATCTTTGTTTAATAGGCATTTGATGAATCATTTACTGTCTAGTGGTTAGACTGTCAATACGATAGTTGTAGGTTCGATCCACGGATAGGGAAAGGCTCTAGTCTAGCCGCACTAGGGACTTCTGATACAACGAAACAGTACCTAAAAAATCCAAGTGCATTACTTTCAAAGAATACTCCTTTTTTAATGGAGGTAGTGTAATATCGGTTTTGTGGTCATGATTCTATATTTTCAAACATTATCACGCCCTTTTGTTTGGGTGGTAGTGTAGTTTCTATTCTGTTGTCATGAAACTATCTTTCTGAGAATTGTCTTCTCAATTGAAGGTGGATTACTGTTGTATATGTTATAGTGTACTTATACGAAGTGCTTTCAATAAGTTTCCAGACGTTTTGAACAGACATTTATAATTGATGTAGACTCTTGAAAATTCCGTATGTTATTGCTATACAACTTATGAGATGACCGACCAATTTTTATTATTTCAGGTTCAAATGAACAGCTGCACCAGGAATTCGAATGCACCCTACTAAAGCCTGATTGTCAAAGCTGGTGAATTTCAAAAATGTAATCTGGACGTGAGGACACTTTAGAAGCACGATATTTTTTTTTTTTTTTTTTTTTTTTACACAGTGATCACCACTTATCAAGGCCCGGAAGCCACTCAGGGATAAGGGTTATTGCAAGTACATTAAGTTAGTGAGGAGATTTGCTGAAGTGTTTACTTAAGGGGGCGGTTCATCAGGAACTTGTTAACATTGGACTTGAAGACATCCAAATTGTAGTCCGGAGGGAAGCAGGCAGACGGAACAGAGTTCCACAGGCGTGCAGTTCTAAGAAAGAAGCTTTGTTCATGGAATCCGCGTTTTGATTTAGGCACAGATACAGAGTGGGGGAAATTTTCCACAGTGGATTCAGCTAGACGGGTGTTTCTCGTGAAAGATTGGCGAGGGGGGACCAGAGATTGGAGTTCAGACGAGCATCTGCCATGGAAATAACGATAAAACAAAGACAGGCTCGCAACGTCTCTTCTGTGGGAGAGAGGTTGCAGGGTAGAGAAAAGGGCATCCCCCACTAAACCACGAAGTCTATTTTGTACTCTGTCAAGGCAGGATAGGCTGTTTTTAGCAGCTCCTGCCCAGATATGGCAACAGTATTCCATCCTTGGACGTACTTGGCTTTTATATAGATAGAGAATTGCATCAGTAGTGAGATATCTTCTGGAGCAGTAGAAGGAACCCACCATCTTTCCAGCGACCTTGGCAACAGACTTGATGAACGTGTTCCATTTCAGATCAGGAGTAAAGATCAAACCCAGAAGCTTGTCAAAACACGGAGCCTCTATATGCAATAACATTCTGTTTTAAACCTGAAGAAATTGCCACGGGAACGTATGGAATGCTTCAGACTACTTTTGGACCATCTTGCATGAATCGATCATCAGTTTTTGAGTGGCATAAAAGAAGTAAGGAAGGCAGGGAGTCTTTAAGAAATGATGAGAAGGGTGGAAGCGGTAATAAAGTCAGAACACTAGATTTGATTGGGCAAATAAATAATTCCATAAGTAAGGACAGTCGTGTGTCTATAGAGACAATAAGTGCACAGTTTGATGCATGCCAGTGTGGGAAATGTACACAATTATTCGCGATGGACTGAAGATGTGGAAGATTTGCGAAAAGTTTGTCCCAAGTGTGCAGTTAAAACTCCATCCTTGTTACAGATTATTTGACCAAGATGAGCATCAAGACAGTTCCTCACACTTCCTATAGTCCAGACTTTCATCTCCGTGACTTTTGGTTATACCTGATCCCAAAGAAAAAACTTAGCAGCTGTTGTTATCAGACAATCGAGGAGATGAATACGGCTGTGACGAGCGTCACTGACACTCTAAAAAGAGAGAACTTCCATGGGACCTTCCAGAAGTTGTTGGAACGGTACAACATATGCATTACAGCCGGAGGAGATTACTTCGAAGTAGACTAGAGTTTCATGTATTTACTATCAATTACAGTGGTTATACGAAAAATGCCTGAGAACTTATTTAAGACACCTTGTACCATCCCTTTGGCTGGTTTGTATAGTTTTTGCGATGTTGTCGTCAGACTATCCTCCCATGCATTACCTTCTGTTGTGGAGAAGACATTCTGTAGTATCAGTTCTATTTTCATGATATCTCAGGCATCTTTCTCCTTTAATTTGGTTGTTTAGTTTAGCCTCTGCTGTATTGTTATGTAACTGTTCTCTCAGGCATTGCTTTCCCTTTTGGTAGTAAGGTACTGTAGTATATGTTCTAATGTGATGATACTATTCCAGGCATTACCTTCTTCTTTTCATTGATAGGTTACTTTCATTTTTGTTTTATTGTTATGAAACCATCTTCCTATGCATTGCATTTTCTTTTGGGTGTGAAATAGTGTAGTATATGTTTGCGTGTATTGATATTATTTTCCCAAGCGTTACATCCCTGTTTGGGCGCGCAGTTTAGTATTCCTAATTTGTAATATATGCAGATTCATGCAGGATTCACAGCTAGTTCGTTAATATTAATTAACATACATTTGTTATCATTGCATTTGTTTAATCATACCTTAAACTCTTAATATTGGTTAAGTTAATATTTGAACACATTACTATAAGCCAAAAGCCAACAAACCTATTAAGTATAGAAAATGTTTGAGACTTCATCGCTAAATTACCTTTCTTGCATGTCATCAACCGATGGAGCATAAAATAATTCCATAATAATAATTGAATTTAAAAAAAAAAGATAATTTGAAACATTAATCTGCACGCTATACTTAATGGAATTCCTCTGTTTCCAGGAGTGGAGTTAATCACTTCGGCGTGATATAAAAAATCGTCATGTAATAATAATTGGCCGTCTTGATTGCGATAAAACAGTAAAGGTTTAATTAACGTCATTCTACGTCCGACTGCACGTGATACTAGTCTGTACCTATTGATCATAAGGCGGAAGTATTGTGGTTGTCCATTGTATCTGATGATGACGTTTTTATTATGCATCTCATCTATGAACACGGGGGGGTCTCTGCAGCCCCAGCCTAGCGGCACATAGTCTAGAACAGTGAGGGCAGTAGAAGTCAATTGTTGAGATCACTGCTGAGGTGCTGGACGGTATCTATTTCTGGCAGCAGTGATTTCTGTCATCGAGCCTCTTCGAAGTTTGCAGCAGCTTTGTCAACTGAGACTCAGTTGGTATGGCCCCATTAGAGACTGGCTTTGACCGTGTCCTTATAGTTTGGTCGGTCTTGGGTTCTTTTGCCGGCCTGAGACTCCCTGTACATAACGCGTCTCGGCATCCGACACTTCTCCATTCGAATCATGGGTTCAACTCATCTAAGTTGGGTCTTGACGATTGTGCCCTCTATGCTGGTTGACTTAGTTCAGATTAGTGATACCATCCTGCCACCTACATTTCAGACGGAGGTATTAGGTTGAGAAGAAAGTTTTTGCAGAATTTTTGATTTCAAATGATGTATTTTTAAATAAGTTTTTGTGATAGCACCTTTACTTTATATATCATTTTAAATGGTGTTTTTAGGTTTATCTGATCGTTTTAATTACATTTTTTAAAACAATGTCCCCTTTTCAGACTGTTAAATACAAGATGGTAAAAGCAAATTCGCAGAATTTTCTTATTTCAATTCAATCTAGGCCGAAAAGCTGCTGAAACAGCTCGCGATGTCAACAAAGCATTTGGCTTAGAAAACACTACTGAATCCACAGCACAATGGTGGTTTAAGAAATTTCATAGCAGCGACGAGAGTTTTGAAGATGGTGTGCGTAGTCGTCAACAATCGGGTATTGACTACAATCAGTTAAGAAGCTTAGTCGAAGTAAATCCACGCACAACTTTTAGGGAACTTGCTTCTGAATTAGACGTAAGGTATACGACGACTTCTAACCACTTAAGAGAGATTGGAAGGGCAAAAATAATAGAAATGGGTACCTCACGAATTGAACGACAATCGAAAGAAACGCCGTTATGATGTGTCACATTCCCGTCTTTTACACAACAAGAACGGCCCGTTTCTTGACCAGGTTGTGATTTGCGATGAAAAGTGGTCTCTTTACGACGACTGACGGCGTTCAGCTCAGTGGTTAGACGCCAACAAAGCTTCACGACACTTCCGGAGTTATAGTTGCACCAAAAGAAGACTATGCTGATTGTTTGGTGGTTTGCGATCGGTCTCATCCATTACAGTTTTTGAATGCAATCGAAACCATTACGGCGGAGAAGATGTGTCAATAAATTGATGAAATGCATCAGAAACTTCTACAACAACAACCAACATTAGTCAAAAGAAAGGAACCCATTCGCATCTCCGATAATACCAGACCGCACGTTTCTAAACTGACCTTGCAAAAGCCGAACGAATTGGCCTCTAACTCTAACTAATCCGTCATACTCTCCAGACCTATTACCTACCGATTATCACTTTTTCAAGCCTTTCGACAACTTTCTGCGTGAGAAATACTTAAAAAAAACTTAAGCGATATCAAAAACGCCGTCAGCGACTTCATCGCCACCAGAACGCAAGCTATTTACACTATTGGCATAAATACACTTGTTTTGCATTTGCAAAAGTGTGTTGATTTTGATGGTGCTTATTTCGATGAATATTTTTTTTTTTTGTTTCAGCCGGGATATGTTCATCTGAATTTAAAAGTTGAAAACCGCAAGAAATTTCTTGTCAACCTTATATATATATATATATATATATATATATATATATATATATATATATATATATAGTTGCATGCTAACTGAAAGACCTTTTTCTTTATTGAGCTTATTGCGTGTATTTTCTTTTGTTTTTGTTTTTGTTGTTGTTGTTGTTGCTGCTGCTGCTGCTGCTGCTGCTTCTGCTGCTGCTGTTTTTTTGTATCCAGTCATAACCACTGGCTTCGTTTATTTTTGATGCTATTCTTACATACAATTCTACATAACTGCTCGAGAGTAAATTGTTGCAGAATACATAATTAAAACTACAAAGGAGGAAGTCTTGCATTAACTAATTAATTAAGTAAATAAAACATTTAGCTACAAATTGGATTATCTGAGTCTTTAAGAAACCATTCTTAACATGAGGGTGGGGTAGCTCTGTTAATTATCTGTCGCCTTTCTTTAATTTTTTTTCCATCAAAAAATGTTGATATGTATATTTTACTCCCATCAATATTTGGTCGGCTATTAGATTGATTTATTTTAATGGAATTTGCGACAGTTTCTGTAAATGGTATTCTTATGACTTGTACAACCAATCAATAATTAAAAAAATAGTTTTCTTTTGTTGTGATAGGAAGACGAGTTCTTACTGTGAATGTTTTACAAGGAGGAAATAGATTTGAGCTCAGTCGAGCATCGTCTTTACTAACAATATTATAAGAAAAAGACTAGCGACCTCTCTTCTGTAAGATAGTGCCTGTAAAGCACGGAAAATGCCAGCCATGTTGTTTAATTCTATTAGCACTTTCACAAAAAAAGATATGAACGCACCCTCCTTCGTACATAAGAAGTTAATTTTTAGTAAACGTAATAAAAATATAAATTTACAATCATATAATTTCTATTTTGGTTTTCTTTGATTTATCAAGTTTATTAATAAATTAAATTATCCGCCCTTATTTAAATATTTGGATATATGGAATGTAATGTTGTCGTCCAAGAACAACGCGTTGTAGTTTCCAAATTAGACACGGAATAAAAAAAAAAAAAAAACCTCAACTTACTTTTTCTTTATAAAAACGACATTTATCTCCTCATTGCGGACAGTGCAATCGAAGAACTGGAGATAGATTTTCGCAAAGTTGCATAAAATCGACAGTTAAACACGAAAATGGAGGGATAATGGTATGGGGAACTTTTACTGAAGCATATTTTGGCCAGGTCAAAGCCCCGATTTCGTGCATTGGCCGAAAGAACTTTTGAGAACAATGAAAAACTGTGGGAAGCTGTGCAAAGCGAATGGAATAGCATCTCCTCTTCACAGTGTTCCATTTTGGTTGAGAGCATTTCTTAAAGGATTGATCTTTTAAAGAAACCAGAAGGCAATGCGATTCCATCCTAAACATTTATTAAAGTAAATGTCTTGTTCTGTGTTATTAGTCTCGTTTAAGTTTCCTTGTTCAATTGTTCTTTGTTCAATGTATCTTTTAGTGCAATTAAATGTATAAAATTTGTTTGGCCTATTTTTTTTTTGGCTCACGAGTATATATATATATATATATATATATATATATATATATATATATATATATATTATGGCATGTGTTCTTCAGAACTGTTCGAACTATTCCCTGCTTCCTTTGTTTCAGCTTGTTTTATTCATTGGTCTAGTGGTCTCCATCAATTCACTGTTTTGATACCTAATGGCAATACAACTTCTCATTCCAGTAGCTTCTTTCCAAAACTGCAAGGTGGTGGCGTCTATTCCTGCTTACTGATTTCCTTCTTACTTTGGTCTTTTCAGGATTAAGGTCAATAGGCATCTTTGTCTTTCCGATAATCATCTTTCGCTCTTGTTAGCTTCTTACATCAAGAGGCTTCATGTCTTGTCTGTAGCGATTCACATTAAAGGAGTGTAGTATCTATAAAAAATGTAATACAATCTTAATACAATCTCTCTTAGCGATTGAGAGTAAATAGTTATGGCCGATAGCGTTTCTCAATGACGTGAATATTCAGACGATATCGCCATGCTTCATGCAAGCATTCCGTTCTTCCATTGTAGGCTTTATTAATGGCATCAATCTCTTTTAGTCAATAGCAGTGAAAGAGGAAATTACATAATGGCATTCGGCGAAGGAAGAGCTATAACCACACAAGTGATTAAAACTTGATGCATCACTTTGGTAAAGCAAGTTGTTTTTAATGCATTCAAGTCAAAGATGTCATTTTTTTGCCTATTTTTTTCTTTTTCGTTTCGTTAAAAGACGTTTCACCTTACTAAGCTGATTTTTTTATACGGTTGCATAAAAAACGAACAATGATTTAAATTTTCCAGAATTCAGCAACGTACATTAATTTCGACCATTTTTTTTTTCTCTGTTTTGGATTTTTACCTTTTGGATTAAAAAAAAATTCTTTTTACTAGATTTGTATATTTCTTTTCGTTTTAGATGCGCCCATGTATCTAGATAAAACGTTCGGTCTATCCGTCGGCATTTCTGTTACCGTTTGAAATAAGATGTGATTTCTTGTAGTAGAGGACCGCTGAAACAAGAAAACGTCGCATTACTTACTCAAGCAGATAGAATTAAGAATCAATCAAAGTTAACGAGTATTTGCATATGATGTTATCTCCGTGTTGGGAAAAAAGGATGAAAAAAGATATAAAAAAGATGAAATAGGTGTGTTGATAGAACAAAGTATAAAAAGCTGTTCACAAAGGAACACAAAAGAAAGCTCTATAGAATTGATAATCAAGGTTTGGTCATGTTGGAACAATAACGGCAGATATATTTAGAGTTAGTTTACGGGCAGCTTTTGAGGAATGACTATGAGTTTGGCGACAGTTTATGTTAGGTACGATTATTGGGCAGTCTTGGGTTTGCGACGGTTGACGACAGTTAGAGCTTAGAGTAGTTGAGAGATTGATACAGTTGAAGGAAGGTCACGGTTTGGACCAGATAGAGAGAACTTTAGGAAATCCAGATAAGATGACATCAACTTTACAAAATAGGGATCTACAGAACGTAGATGTGGATCCAAACGTGTAGAGGGTCGGTAAAGCCATATTCAGACATTCCGAGAATGTAACTAATATTTGCAGAATCTCTCGGCGTGTGTGTGTTTTTTTTGTATTTTGTTTTATTTTCTTTTTTATATTTGTGAATCTTTGCGCACTCTTATTCGGTATGTTTGTGTAGTGCCTCCTCTTTCGATTTTTCCATCCATTCAGACCCTACACAGTCATTTTATATGTTACCAACCTCGTCTATTAAAGAGTTTGGAAGTGAAGTTAAGTTATAATCTTTTCGTGCATATTCGCTGAAGTAAACTCGGCTTTATTGCATTTGTCCTAATATGCTCCATTAATTTTGCTTCATTTGATTCCATTTTACTTGTTTTGGTTTGTTTTTATATTTGGATTATATTTATTACGTCAGTTGTTTCCTATTATTATTGTTGTATTGTGTATAATTTCAATTGTTCCTTAATTATACTTTATTTATTTAATTGTTTCGAGTTATTTTGAGCTATTCCTAAGACCCCTAAGTTTATTTCTATTACGGTAGTTTTATATTCCATCGGTAATGAGCTATCTTGTAAGTTCTATATATTTGCTTAGTTGTTCGGCATAATATCGTTAGCAAATCGATTCTCGATAAACCAATAAAGCTAAGCATCGATGAACCTGGGCAGTATCAGATGGTAGATCCTTTTGGAATAGCAGGCGCTACATGTGGGAGAACCTCAACATATCATTATAAAATATAATTTAAAACTATTTCGAAATGGATTACCTTCCCAATCTAGTCATGTTTATTTGATATACCTTTTGGGTCAGTTTGCTGAATTCACTCATGATGTAGTCTTATAGTTCATCGTATTGGTCAAAGTCTACATTCAGTATTTTTCAGATATCCTGTCTATCATTGCAGTATTCCGGGCGTAATAGTATTTACGGAATGACTGTGCAGCAGCACCACCCCTTTCATCGGAGTCACATTACCGGATGTAGTTTAAGTCATGTAAAAGAGAGTGAATACTTAAACAGACAAATACATGTTATAAAATAGATAGACAGTATATTCTACTGAACCAATAGATGGGCCCTTAAAGGCGCCACTTTTCCAGGAAAGTGTGAATCTGGGAGTAACTAAGGAAGGAGCCTACACTCTCAAACGCTCACAAATAAAACCCCTCCCTACAAACGGATGAGGTTTAATGGCATATCCACCATCTTCGGTGTGTAACAGCGATTATCTAGGCTGCTGAGTTTGTTTCATTGTAAAAATGTAAACGTCGGCACCTGACATTATCCATTGATTTATTGCGCATGTCATTGGCTTTTATGAATAATATTCCTTTTAAAAGTCATTAATCATGATAAATGGGAATTTGATGTTGGCTTTTATTTAAAAAAAAAATATTACATAAATTACAATTTTCTGCCATCTTCAGCTTTTCATTGATCCTAATTCATATCGCTTTTTTTTTTTTGCTTGTTAATATATTAATGATTATAGAATTCGTGTGTTATTGGCATAATGGATACGGTCGTAGACTGTGGAATCGACTGTGTTGAGTTGCAGTTTGCTCGTTTCTCTCTACTTTTATATGGAAATCGCTCCAAACAATGCATGAAACTACTTTGGGTAAAAAAAATAAAAATAACACTTCATGGTTAAAATCTAATCAATAATTATTAGATGGGTAGATTATAACCTAGAAACAGTAAGACAGACGTCTTTTCAGAAACATCGCTCATGAAATGTAAAACCTTCAATCTCGGGGTCCCTACATACCGGAAAACCTTATATTCTAATAGTTTATTCCTTCAAACTGTCAGACTTTGGAATTTCCTCCCTGTTTCCTGCTCCCCTTACTGTACTTATATGCAGAAGTTTAAAAGTAATATGAAAAATTTCTCGCAGCTCCACTCGCCACAGTGCTCCGTAGACATGATCCCAAATAATCATTAAATATAATTTGTGCCATGTATTTTGAATTCTGTCTCTTATTTGTCCGGTCACTGGGCCTCTGTCGTGTAAAACTATCATGACAGGATATTTTTCCTTTCTAAAAAAATGAAGAAATTATCATTTCTTATATAACTAATAATATAAATTTCAAATAAACGTAAAATATAAATACATAATAATAATAATAATAATAATAATAATAATAATAATAATAATAATAGCAAGTATATATTATACTATATCATAAAATAAAATATATTATATAATATTAAATATATTATATGATATTAAATATATTAGTATATATAATAATGTAAACCTTTTACTATTAAAATACATTACATTACAACTAAAACTAGAAGGATTCTTTTTAAGTGCGTCTGGAGAGATCTACAAATAGAACATAAAAGCGTTTCTTTTTTTCGAGGGTTCCAGAAGATTCCAAAGTCATGGTGTTCTATTTCAGAAATTCCAGAAGCTTCTAATGCACATACCTATAAACATACCTTCAGTTATTAGATAAGTTCTGAGAAGGAACGCTATTGGGGCGACCTTTTAACCATTTATGACTTCGGCTAATTTCCTGCGAAATAATCTGGTAGTAAGGAATTTGCTAAAACAAGCCTATTGCAAGCACCCTCACAAAGACCGGACCTTTGGCAAATATTGACTTTCTGGTCTTATATTCTGACCAAAGTAAAATATTGTATTTTCTCACACTCGTTTATTACACCACGAAAAAAGCCAGTTTAACAAAAACAAATTAACCTTCTTTACACCCTTTTTCTAATAAATATGTGGTTTCATTGTTTATCTGTTCAATAAATTCTTTTTTCTCTCTTAAACTCCTTCTTTCATTTTTTTTTTATATATGTTGCGTGTCTACCCTTAGACATTATCTTGTAAAAACAAAAACACTCGCAGCTATGACTCAATATAAATTAAAAGAGTTTGACTGGCATTATATTATTCATTTTTCTCTTGTGTATAAATGATGAAAATCTTTCGAGCATATATATAAATATCAAATCTCGCTAGGTTCGCTAGATATGGTGTATAACGACAAAACACGCGGCTGTATATATATATATATATATATATATATATATATATACTTTTACTTGTTTCAATCAAACAACAGATATCATCAGGCAGCGACTTGACTATTCAAAAGTTCAATGAATAATGGATTTTTATTTTAGGTAGGAACTCTTTAAAAGTTGGAGTTAAAAACTTAAAACACAGAACTTTAATTATAAGATGTAAAGAGGGAGGGGAAATTTAAATAAAGTTAAAAGATTATAATGGAGAGAGAGTGATTGAGAAGAGAAAAAAAAGGAATAGAGAAAGAAATAGAGAAAGAAAATAGAGAGAAAAAAATATATATATATAATATGGAGAAGAAAAGAAAAAGATATAAATGGTTATTATAAAGAGAATAAGGACTAGAAGGGAAAGGAAAGAATGATGAGATCTAGTTAAAGAGAGAAAGAGAGAAAGTAAGAATTTGACAGTATATAGAAAAATAAAAAGAAAAAGATCTGCGTGTCAACCAATTTATGAACAATTATACAATTCAGTAATGAAACATGTTATTATAAATACAAACAGAAGATACAATCCAAACGTCAGAAATGAACATGTCAAAAAAGACAGCAAATGTATCCAGCCAACATATTTATCATCTCACATACGTCCACGAGTAATATCAACGCAGTTCAAACATACGTCTACAATTAATTAAGCCCTTTATGCTAAATGATATAAGTTTAAAGTTTTCGCGTTTTTATTAGATAAATATATAAATAAAAGAAAAAAATAATGATAAAACAATATTAAAATTATTATTAATAATAATTATAGTAATAATAAACATAATAATAATGATAATAATAATAATAATAATAATAATAATAATAATAATAATAATAATAATAATAATAATAATAAAAATAAAAATAAAAACAGAATAAAATTAATATTTATTATCTTTTTAATATAACATATTTAGCCATAAGAGTGGATTTAATAAATTAAATAGGACCAATAATTATAAATAAAAATCTACTTATATTTATGTATATAAAAAGAATACAATACATATATATATACACACACACACATATATATACATATATATACACACACACATATATATACATGCACATAAGTAAAGGTGTAACTATACTATTAAGTTGAAAGTTTAAGCTATTTAAGTATAGATATAAAGTCATATTAAATCACAAATTAATACATTCAAGACAAGATTACTAAGAACACAGATACAAGTACACTTACATATAAATATATAAATATATTCAGGCAAAAGAAGTAATTAAATCAACGAAATACTCAAAAGTAGCGACACACAGGTAGATAGTACCCAAATTAAAAATAATAAAATACATATGTATATACCCACAGAGAACCAACAGACATACAGATAAGCATATATATATATATATATATATATATATAATTTTATGTATACACATACATACAAAAAATACACAAATATATGCACACAGTCATATACTAATATACAACAACGCACACACACATATATATACGCACACATAAATATGTATAATTTACATAAACTATATATATAGAAATACATAAGAATACAAATAATTTGGCAAGAGTACAGATAGATGCATACACACATAAAAGCATACAAATGGATTGAATAAACATGGGAGGGTATACAAAATAATATAGAAATATATAAATCTAAGTACACACGGTCATAAAGTAAATACATAGACACATACATATACACATAGACACACAGGTATATATAATAGGGGAAGTAAAGAATGAAATCAGGCGAGGAGAAAGTATATTAATAGTATTTTAATAAATTATAGAAATCAGTGACAATTTTAAATTTATTTAAATTTTATATCTAAACTAAATTACTTAAAAGATGGTGTTTATAATGTTTTCTTTTTTATATATGTAGTTTTAAAGGTAAAAATATCTGAAGATAGAGTGAAGAAAAAGGTGATTTCACGTGAATGGATATATTGTGTACAGAAAGTTGTTAGATGAGAAGTCATTGGTACCGTCGGCTTCAAACCCGATAATTAGGACCATTTTAGATACCCATATCAAGCTCTCTTCTGTCTACTTCAGTTTACTAAAATGTAAGTTTTAGTTGTGTTTTTTTTTGGGGGGGGTTGTTTTGTTTGTTTTTTTTTTGTTTTTTTTTTGTCAATGTTCACTCTGTAATGCTGAAATATACCGCATCCTACGGGCAATTCATGACCAAGAAATAAGATGTTGAAATTTGAGGGGTGAACACGAAAGTAAAGGTATACAATAATATATTAGGAAGAAAAGTTATATACATATTTACATGTCTTCAGATATACTACAGTTGAAGATATTCCAACAGGTGGCTTGTTGCATATCTTATTGGAGGCAACATAGGCGTCTTGCCTGTTTGGCGGTCGTTGCAGAACTCCCCCGGTATTGGTGATTGATACCTTTATTTTTGTCAATGTTCACTCTGTAATGCTGAAATATACCGCATCCTACGGGTAATTCATGACCAAGAAATAAGATGTTGAAATTTGAGGGGTGAATCTTTGAAAAATTGTATACATAGAAGCAAAACACCCCTTATAAGGGGCGAAAAAGACAAAACCTAGATTTTTATTCATAAAAATAAAAAAAAACACAAAACTTACATTTTAGTAAACTTTTAAATTGTAAAATTATTTTTAGTTTGTAAAATCGGATTTTAATTTAATTTTATATTATTTTATTATTGTTGTGTCTGCACAAATAATTAACAAGAACACGAAAGTAAAGGTATACAATAATATATTAGGAAGAAAAGTTATATACATATTTACATGTCTTCAGATATACTACAGTTGGAGATATTCCGACAGGTGGCGTGTTGCATATCTTATTGGAGGCAACATAGGCGTCTTGCCTGTTTGGTGGTCGTTGCAGAACTCCCCCGGTATTGGTGATTGATACCTTTATATATCTCACTCACCCGCCTATGTTAATTAGTGGTCGTCTCCACACCAATTATAGATTTGAAATTATTGTATTATATATATTTTTTTTAAATCATACTTTATAAATGTAATTTATAATCTATTTAAATTTTAAAACTATAGGGAAAAATACAATAGTATTAGGGTTAATATACTAGGACATTCCCTTAGGTTAGATAAGTATCCCCCTCAAACCTTGAGAGAGTTGAAGTTTTTAAACGCATTTCGATATGATTGAATGGAATTTTATGTTTTAATCGACATTGAGATAAATTTTAAGTTTTAAATTTTTGAAAAAAAATTAATAAAGCATTTTTTTTAAACTTTTTTAATTAATTTGGTTTTAATATTAAAGGCACTTAACATTAAAAAATTTACTGGAAATTAGATTTTTAATTTAAAATAATTTAATTTTAAAGTTAATAAAGTTATCACCATCCGATAAATAAATTGTTCTTTTTTTTTCACGTTCGGTTATAAAATAGGGTATTGGTTGAAAAGAGCTTGATATGGGTATCTAAAATGGCCCTAATTATCGGGTTTAAAACCGACTGGCTTGAGGGTTTTAAAACAAAATAGTGTATTCAACTATGGCTCCTCAGCAGTTTTGATCGAATACTCTTTTCCTTACAAAAACACCAAACAAGATCCAAAATGTTCCAGATATTGGATATAGTTTTTTGGCTCCAGATTAATTAGTCTAACTTATACATGTTATCTAAAATATCTTCCTTGCTTTTCTCATTAGTCCTTAGTATTTTTATTTACAAAGCTTATATATATATATATATATATATATATATATATATATATATATATATATATATAAATTAGAAAATCATTTCATCCAAGGTATGAAAATTGTTAAACAAAATGTTTTACTATAGGCTTTAAAAATAAAGGTACAACATTCAATTTAAAATTTATTTATCTTCAAAGTGCACTTTTATAAATTTTACAAAGTAAGGTATAAAAATGTAATTTAAATTGAATCAAAAAATTACCTTGGATTTATTTTATGTAATGTACAATCTGTTGCACTTTTTAAAAAAAATAATTGAAAATTTTTTATCTATATCATTAATTACTAGATGAAAGATAATGTTTTTAAATTGCAACAAAATGTACATTACATAAAATAAACTCAAGGTAATTTTTTGATTCAATTTAAATTACATTTTTATACTTTACTTTGTAAAATTTATAAAAGTGCACTTTGAAGATAAATAAATTTTAAATTTAATGTTGTACCTTTATTTTTAAAGCCTATAGTAAAAACATTTTGTTTAACAATTTTCATGCCTTGGATGAAATGCTTTTCTAACTTGTATCTCATCTTTTAAAGATTATATTTTAAAATTCTCCTTCTCTCTATTTCAGTTTGAATTTCTCCTTACACCAGAACTCATTTTTGCAACCCTCTCTTTGTATTATTACAGGTCTGAATATTCTCTCTGTTTCAGTTTGTATTTCGCCTCACACCACAACTCATTTTTACAACCCCCTCTTTGCAATACAGGTCTGAATAATGAGAAAATCTTATTTTTTAACAAAAACTTTAAAATAACTTTTTTAGATTAATTTTTTTTTAATTTCTTTTAGAATAGAAAATCTTTAAAATTTAATAAGGAACATATTTCATATAGGTTTCATTAACAAATATTCAGTACATAACGAGAAAAATAGACATGAAAATTTCAAAAAGAATGTATAACTGGTTACGGTCAATAGTAGTCCTCGCCAGCGAAAGTCTTTGTTATTGATATTCCATTATTATTATTATTATTATTATTATTATTATTATTATTATTATTATTATTATTATTATTATTATTATTTAAAACATTTTGTGTCCTGCTCTTTCGTGTGACGACTACTGTATTGTTTTTTTCAAGTATAATATGAACATTTTGTTGTTGAGATGTCTTCTAAACTAATGGGTTTCTGCCAAACCTGTACCATCATTACTAGTAGGCGTTTTACTGTATCTGCACTGCAGAAATCTCTGATAAAAGCTTATTTTATTGCAAGCTAACTTTCTCTACGCGGTTGCTCATTCCAAATTCACTCACATAACTCGTTTGATGCTTTTCCATTTACACCGATTTTAATCGATAAATGGTCGCATAGATGAAATTAAATTCCGAAGTGAGTTAACGTAGTTATTGAAAATGTTTTCAATAAATCAATCGATTTTTATGTTAGTTTGTCAAACAAATAAAATGTCTGAAGTTGAATGCATACGGAAGCATGAACAAGAAAGCTAAATTACTACTACTACTACTACTACTCCTACTACTACTACCTTAATATACGAGGTGGTTCAAAAGTATTATTACTCTAACAAAATGTCAGAACAAGAGAGTAATAAGAAGATACGTTGTTAGTTCTACTCCAACGTTATTTTCATGCCAGGTGCTTGACTGAGCTTCAATCTATAAAACAATCACAGCAAAAAAAAATATTTAACTAAACGAGTGTCAATAAATTTCCTTTTTTCTTCTTGTCTGTTCCTAAAAATCAAACGATATTTCCATGGGCAAAATTGCCTTCATAAAAATACCCGTCTATGGAACAAAATATCACGGGACTGCTTCCTAGCTGACTACAATAATTTCGTTTTTTTAGTATAATATAAACATGTTTAAGTGAGATGTCTTAACTAATTGGTTTCTGTCGAACCTGGACTATCATTAGTGGGATCTCTCTTCAGTAATAATCAAGCTGAAGAATGATGTTCTATCGATTTCGATGAAGACTGCGAAACATCACTGATGATGCTGTGACTTGCGCGTGAAATTTTTGTGGCAAGAGTTGCGCAATTCTCATCTACACCTATCCTGAGTCAGCATTGTTAAATGCCAATGGCAAGTAGAAATTTCAGGACGACTGGAATGAATGCCGATTAATGTGGAGAGCACATTAACCGCCTGCTATTAACAAATGGTCACCCATCTGGTTCTGGCCAGGCTCATTGTTGCTTACTTCGGTGATCTGACGAGAACCGGTGTCTCAACATGATTATGCCGAAGAATACAAGAATACTAAGGATACAATCACAAATTACTGAAAACCTCTATCAGATTATCTGCGACGGAACACGTTACCCCTTTTTATTTAATAGAATTTAATGAAGGTTTCCATTCGACATTCCACACAGATTCCTGACTTCAAAATGAAGATAACCGAGTTCTATCAATTTTTAGAAGCATTGAGAAAATGAAATTCAGAACATGAGGTTAGAAAGCCGACATTTTGAAATTTTAAATCGATGAATATTTGTTTATTTAAAAGCATAAAAATTTGCATGTGATCGTTCTTTCTAACCTGAAGTTTTGAATTTCATTTTTTTTCATGCTTCTAAAAAGTGGATTGCTTCTAATTGCTACACATTTGCGCCTGAACGGCGCCTACTCACTAGACTGGACAATACACAATCACTATCTTCGACAAAAATACTATGCAAAACGACACCATAGAAAGTAAGAAAAAGAAAAGAAAAAATGTATTGTTTTTAAAAATTAATTCCTGATAAGGACTTTATTAGACGCCGAAAATTTGAAACTTTAAATAGATGAAACAGCAAAATTTTAACGTGGTCGTTATTTCTAACCTGATGTATTGAATTTCAGTTTGTCCATGCTTTCTAAATAGTGGATTACTTCTAATTGCTACACATTTGCGCATGAACGGGCGCCTACCAACTAAACACAATAACTATCTTAACAAATAAACTGTGCAAAACGACACCATAGAAATACAAATAGTAATACATACTAAAATATAAAATAAATTAATAAATAATTACAATAATATATATATATATATATATATATATATATATATATATATATATATATATATATATATATATACTAGCAAAAGTAACCGTCGTTGATTGGGTTCAAAAACAGCCTACAGAAAATGGACTCTGATCTATGAAAGTATGATAGGTTATGAAAAGGAAGGGCTGTAAAGAGATAGCTTCGAATTTGGAGGTATCAAAACCAAAGCAAAATATGATGAAAGTAAAAATAAAATAGATAAACCCCATAATTTATTATACCATACCTGTTCACACTGAAGCACTTATCACAATATTCTGTATTAAAAAAGTTGTTAAACTTTGTGACATATTTCCATTCTATGGAGGTCAGGCGCGAACGAACACCCCATAATTTTATTATACAATATTTTTTACAAAATAAAACATAATTATCAAAGTATACTTACGCAGATAGATATGAAAAGTCTTTATTAAGGTCTGTGCCTATTTCCATTCTATGGAGGCTAGGCGCGAACGCACACCCCACAATTTTATTATACCATCCCTATTTAAGTTAAAACATACTTATCACCGTATTATTATGTACGTCTATATCAAAAACACTTGTAAACGTTTTTCTTTTTAATTTTTTAATTTTTTATTTCCATACTTTGTGGACCAGGCGCGTACGCACACCCCACAATTTTAAGGAATCCTTATTATACCAGATCAAACATACCCATTCCTGTGTCTCGATACATCTTCTATCATTATATGTGATCGGTTTTCTATAATAGTCAACCATATAGGAACCTATTCGTGACTAGACACACACGGATATTCAGCTTTAATATATATATATATATATATATATATATATATATATATATATATATATATATATATACTTCAGAATAGTTTTTATTTAACAATCAGTTGTTATGGAAACGTGAGATTGTAGGTTTACAAAATATTACTGGCAGTAATATTCTATAAGTTATCCCATCTAAACAAGAATTGCTCGATATGCAAGATAGAGCAAATAAATTAAATTGTAATTGAATGAATTTCAAAAAATCTCTCATTGAAATGAAATGAAGTTGTTGAGTTTCATATCAAAGAATTTCTATTATTCTAAGCAAAACAAAGAATGCTTAAGAAAATTAATCTCCTTAACCTATAGGGTTTCGATGTCTACCATCTTATCAGAGGAGAGAAAATATTAGCAAATAGTTATAAAGATATGCACCCTATTTGCTAAAGTCAGTGAGACATGGAAAGTCAAAGTGAAAATAATACATTTATCAGAAGTCCTGTAGCAGGAGGATTTGTAGAAAAAGGATATGAATGTTTTTGTAGATCCAGCTTGCTTGGTAAAATCCATGTTATACGTTCTTTACATCCGTTTGGTAATAATGTCCAAGCTATATATTGGGTAATCCGCATAGCTGTGTAGATATCCGAATCGGGCAAGTGCTTGTTTAAATTTGTCTGTCGGTCCAACGATAATAATTCAAAGTCTGGTGGAAACCTTTTCATTGGAAGTCTATATTATTTTTAGTGGGGCGAAGTGTTAGGGAGAGTAGGTAGTGGTAAGTGGTAGGAAGTGGGGTGAAACATATGTGCATATTCGTCCTTATATACAGATGAACACACATATACAAACACACACATACACACAATATACATATATACATATACATACAAATACACATACACACATATATATATACATATACACACATATATATATAAACATATATATACATATACATATACATACATATACACACATAAACATGGATACATGTATATAAATAGATATCTCTTCAAATAGAATCAAAGAATCATAAAGTTTGACCGGTCGCTTAATTGAGGTCAGGTCGTGTACTAGATATAGAGACTTAGTTCGGGGAAGGGAAGAGGAGGAACAAGAAGAATATAGAGATAAGAACAAAAACAAAAATAAAATTAAAAATAAAAAGATGGGCCAAATACGTAATTGAAATAATTCGTTTTTTCCGGATTTTTCCTAGTTTCATCTCAAATCTCATTGTCAGTTTAAATCGTATTTGTTCCGTCAACTCAAGTTATATATACTGCCCATGAGGTGGTAATTATTATTAATTTTATAGTATCTATATTTCCCTTAGAAAGGAGGATTGACATAAAGTTTAGAATATACTAATGTTTATGAGCTAATTGTGAAATTAATTCTAATATTATTGATGGAACCATTTATCTTTATTTTATGATCCTTACGGTAATAGTTCAATGCTAAATAAGTTAAAACAAAGGTAATAAAGTAATGATAATACCTTACTGAAAAACGTTTAAAATCAGTAATATCCATAACATTATGACATCGCAACCCTATAGGTTAAGGAGATTAATTTTCTTAAGCATTCTTTGTTTTGCTTAGAATAATAAAAATTCTTTGATATGAAACTCAACAACTTCATTTCATTTCAATGAGAGTTTTTTGAAATTCATTGAATTACAATTTAATATGTATATATATATATATATATATATATATATATATATATATATATATATATATAAAGTATATATGGCGATTAAGATACACTGAATATTCGGCGTTTCTTCCACTCTAGGATTCGTCAGGCTTATGCGAATCCTAGAGTGGATGAAACGCCGAACATTCAGTGTAGCTTAATCGCCATATATATTTTATAAATTACTAACTAGCTCTACCTACGTATTGAGCACTTTTGAAGTAAATACTTAAAGTTTACGCATGAATCGATACTTTCGTATATTAATTTTATATGAGTAAATGAAGTAGTTATATATATATATATATATATATATATATATATAGTAATAATTAGGTAGTAATAACTATTAAAATATTAAATAAAATAGGAATTAATAAATAATTAAAACAATATGTGTATATATATAGTGATAATTAGGTAGTAATAAATACTAAAATATAAAATAAAATAAGAATTATTAAATAATTAAAACAATATACATATACATATATATATATATATATATATATATATATATATATATATATATCCAGTTATAATAACTAATAATAAATACGTATATTTCCATCTAGAAAGACAAGGGTTTTCATTTTCCTAGAAAAATCTGTAAGGATCCGTGGCATAATGGATAATGCTTTCAGTAAAATCCACTCGTAAAAATTACATTTTTAGAGTTAAATTCTCTGTGCGGCGACACAAAAAATGCAACTGCAAATTAGTTAAGACTTCTACCCAATCAATGCTGACTAAATGAGAGCATGTTACCATCGTAGATTGAATATAAGGGTATCCCTTCGAAATTCTGTAAAGATTATTAAGTTCGGTAGAATTATTACCGAAGTTAATAAGATAGGTTGATGGAGATTGGAGGTTCCGTTGACCGAAACCTTGTGAAAATGACACTCAAAATCAGAACTTTTCGAAGGTCTAAATCATGCAAATAGATTAGTCTCCCTTTGTCCCAATAGGTTCACTAAAACCAATAAGGGGACATTTCAAATTGAAGGAGTTCAAATAGCTTGTTAGTAAAACAAGACTAAAACAGAGCATGTTGGAATGGAATATGAACGTAAGAAGACTCACCATTGTTGTTGTGACATCATCTAATTATCATATCCGAACGGCGAGAACAGAAGGTGGTGAGCACTGTATGCGCATAAACTTCTGGGAGTAAAAGCAACGTGCACGCCAGAATTAGTTCGGGGGTGCGTCTTTTTAATTTAATAAGTTGAATTAGATTTTTTACTCAATGTAAGCGTTGTGTGAATTTGAACAAAGATTTTTAATTTCAAAAGCCAATACAATAGAGAATCTTTTTATAAATTGTAAAACCAAAAGGAAGGGAAAAGGGAAAAATGCAAGACAGCAAAGTGACTCTGTAACACACAAGAACACTCTCCAAGGTCCTCCTATAGCAGTCTGTCTTTGTTCTTCACATGGATTACTTTTATGCTGTCGAGCAGCCAGATTTTGCACACGAGAAGCGAAATTTGGCGTCACCTTGCGAGATCACTAGTCATAAAATTGTTGGCAGCACCATCTGAATTCGTCTGCTCCCCCCGGCAGCTTTATTCCACATGACGCACACACGCACCAACGCTTTTACCGTAAACCCTTTTCTTAGTTTACACTAAATACATACATAAATAAAGATCATATTTTATATATATATATATATATATATATATATATATATATAAACAACTGTTTCTACGATATGTGTATTTATCTGGCGTAGAATAAGTCTGTGTTTTCTTCTCTTTTTTTTCCTTGTGACATACAAATCAGAGACCGTGTGGTCTTAAACGTTGATCTGTTTCAAGTATTCTAATCAGGAGGATCACGGGGCTTGCGTGAAATGAATGTATTTTATAGAACATTGCCGGCGATTATTACAATAATCTGAACGATTATTGTAATAACCGTTTTTGATGTCTACAAAAGATGTATCAAGAAAAAAGATATTTGGTAGAAATATTTCAAGGATGTTAACGTAGAAATATCAAAATAAACAAGAATGTTGTAACATAAAAAATGGAGATGATTTTAGTGATGTCATCAAGTGATCTTAATGTTACGTGAGTTAATGACGTAGTCAGAGAGATTCTGAGACATGTGCAGTTATGTTTATGAGTTTGAAGTCATACTAGAAAAGTCGGACAAGTTAACACAAAAGATATCATCTCCGCGTTTTGGAAACTGGGAGGACCGTGAATTTAGCATAATGCAGAAAATTACAATGTCCTGCAGCTCTGATGAGGATAAAGTTATATCAAATATATAGTCTATTGTTGTTTGGTTTCCTTCGGTGTGGGGGAATGAACTTGAATAATGAGAAGAGAGGAAGACACACCAGAGAGGTATGTTTTTTTGCCTTTGCGCTACACACACTGAATGTCAATGAACTGTTTTATTATCTGTGAAACACCCACATATATAACAATAGAAAAACATTTTAACCATTAAACGTCACACGCTATATAGATCTAAATACCAACGAGAAATTAATTATATAGACTCTGTTTATATACTGTCCGACCACACAACAAATTGTTAGAGTTAGTTTTAGTATTCGTGCTGGTTTTTTTTAAATAGTTCTTAGGGAATCGTGAAAGGTCATGCCCAGTGATGCATTAATATTTTGATTTTGATCGGAACATTGATACAATCTGTTTACTTATTCCTAAAATAAAAAAAATATATTGTTGGTGGAAATCGTATTACATTTTCCAAGCACCAATACATTCTGTTTTGAAACATTCTATGAAAATAAAATAAGTGTAAAATAAATACGGATTCGAAAAAATCGTTCAAATGCGAGAACAATAGATGGTAAGATACTCCCAGACGATAAAAAAAACATGTCGGAAAAATAAGGCGCGAAATACTAATCCAAACATTCGAAAAATGAATGAAACAAAAACGGATTTCCTTTACATGCCCCCATTTAATCTACGCGTTTAGTACATAAGATGGTATTTTAAACTAAAACGTTACAGACCATCGCAAATGCTGTTTTGGATTTAAGCTTAGCAGATAGACCGAGAGAATTAGTGTCCAACACACATGCTATAACTAGGGCTGTGACAACAGCATATTCTTTTCATTGTTTTGACTCTTGAGTATGTATCCGTTTATATCTTATATGTTTTTATAAAGACGGATGTGGTTCTCGATTGATTGACTGCGGCTTACTGTGTCGGATATATACTCGAGAGTCAAAAGAATGAAAGGAATATGCTGTTTTCACAACCCTAGCTATGACGCATCTATTTTTATTTCGTCTACTCCCTACTCGAAAGGTACATGATTATTTATATATATATATATATATATATATATATATATATATATATATATATATATATATATATATATATATATATATATACACGTAAGTAGAGTAGAACATATAATAGAAAAATGTAATCATAAGAAAATACAAGAGTGTGATGTTTCGTCTCGCTAACAAACAAGCACTTTTGGTTCTCCGGATCTACATTCTGCATAAATGCCTTGTCTTCCAATATTTATTGTATATTTCATAGGTATTTCCGCCAAATATATACATATGTATGCACGTACTTAATTCATAAAGACGGGTAAAAATATTCAGCACCTATTTTATTTGAATCCTTTCCCAATGAACCATAATTGTTCTCTCTCTATCTCTATCTCTGTCTCCTCCATCTCACTCCTTCTCTACCTTTTTCTCTCTCTTTCTCTTTCTCTCTCTCTTACTCTCTCTCTCTCTCTCTCTCTTTCTCTCTCTTTCTCCACACACACACACACACACATATGACCTGTTATGGAAGAAGATTTGTTATTCTAAAATCAGATTTTTGTTAATTAAGTTAACAAATTTCTTTCGTTCTGGCTTCGTCCCTTATTGCAAAATACAGATAAGTTATCATTTGCTTACAAACTTATCTGGAACCTGAGTAGATAACAGACAATGCATTATATATGCGTCAACACACACACACACACACACACATATATATATACACATATACACACACATATATATATGTAACTACTAAATTTACTCACATAAAATTAATATACGAAAGTATAGATTTATGCGTAAACTTTAAGTACTTACTTCAAAAGTGTTCAATACGTAGGTAGAGCTAGTTGGTAAGTTATAAAATGTATATTGCGATTAAGCTACACTGAATATTCCGCGTTTCATCCACTCTAGGATTCCTATGCCCACTATGCATAAGCCTGAAGAATCCTAGAGTGGATGAAACGCGGAATATTCAGGGTAGCTTAATCGCCATATACATTTTATAACTTACTATATATATATAGAAATGAAATTGTCTGTGTGCCATTCCCTACAAAACAACTCTGTCAATTTTCAGTCTACATACTCGAGATTTGACATAAGGTGTATTGAAATGTGGGAAAATCTTTTAATCAGTTTTTGGTTAGAAATTTGGTTGTCAAAGGATCAAAGTTCAACGATTGACCTTTGTAAACTATATCATACGCCTCCGACAATTTTAGTTCTAAACACTATAAATTTTAGATGTAGGTTACTTGGACATGGATAAAACTTTTTAACTTGATCTTAGCCTAAAAAAATAAATGTTAAGGGGTCAAAATTGAAGTTTTAAAAAATTTTACCTCTCAGCCAATTTTTGGTCTAAACATTTGAAATTTTACATAAAGTCTATTCAGACATAGGGTAAACTTTTTAATCGATTTTTAGCCAAAAATTTAGTGTCCGAAAGGTCAAAGTTAAAAAGATTTTACCTTTGTGGTGTCTAGCAAACTCTTCAGCAAATTTTGGATTTAAACATATGAAATTTTACATAAAGGTTGATTAGACATGCAGCAAACTTTTTAATCAGTTTTGGGGCGAAATTTTGGCTGCCAAGAGGTCAAAGTTTAAAGAGTTGACCTTTGTAGACTCTACTAAACTCCTTTGCAAATTTTGGGTCTAAACACTTGAAAATGTAGGTTACCTGGGCATGAGTCAAACTTTTTAATATATATATATATACATGTGCACATAAAGTTATGAACAGTATATAGGGCCCGAGCAAAGCCGGCTGAACTGCTAGTGTATATATATATATATATACATATATATATACATATATATATATACACACACATATATATATACAACTACTTAATTTACTCACATAAAATTAATATACGAAAGTATAGATTTATGCGTGAACTTTAAGTATTTACTTCCAAAGTGCTCAATACGTAGGTAGAGCTAGTTAGTAATTTATAAAATGTATATGGCGATTAAGCTACACTAAATATTCCGCGTTTCATCCACTCTAAAGAGTCCTAGAGTGGATGAAACGCAGAATATTCAGTGTAGCTTAATCGCTATATATATTTTATAAATTACTATATATATATATATATATATATATATATATATATATATATATATATATATATATATATATAATAAAAAAAAAAGTTTTTTTTCAAAACGAGAACAGATCTGGCCAAACTGGCCAATTACACGGATATTTTACATATGCAGGGTTCAATATTTCTTTAGATTTTTGTAAAATGAATTTTTTTGTTAGATTATTAATATAAATACTAACCTATGGCTATATCTATCGATCGATCTAAGTTATATATATCTATCTACATATCTATAAAAGTGAAATTTTCTGCGTTTGTACATTTCCTTACATAGGCCAAGCATTTTATTTTGATTTGAGACCAAAAAAAAATAAATGTTAAGGGGTCACAATTGGGGACAAAGATAAAAATTACCTCTGCGGTCTCTACCAAATTACTCAGACAATTTTTAGTCTAAACATTTGAAATTTTACATAAACGGTATTCACACATAGGGCACAGTACATAGGGCCCGAGCAAAGTCGGGCTAATCGCTAGTATATATATATATATATATATATATATATATATATATATATATATATATATATATATATATATTTAAATAAGTGGGTAGTCACCAACAATGTGTATTTTTTAACATTATTTTATTATTCCGTGTCTTGGTTTTTCATTGAGAATTATGTTTGGATCATTGTAACAATGTTTTTAAATCATTGAAATCGTTTTTACGCGTTTCAGACGTTCTGTGAAGCGTCCTCGTCAGAAATTATTTTCAAATGTATTGGAGATGTAAAAATGGCATTTTTGTAGTTAATTTGAAGTGTTTCCAAGGGGTGGAGGCGTGAAAGTGTCTATTATTCATTGTCATGTTCAATTTTTATTACTCTTTTATTGGGCTTGTCGGGGGGTGTTTCTCTCTCACTTTTTCTTTCTGCTTGTGTTTTTCCCCCTTTTTCCTTTAGGGTAGGGTGTGTGTGTGTGTGTGTGTGTTTTCTTTTATTGGTTTGAGAATGTGTGTACTGTTTTATAGTATTATGAGATTATTTGCTTCCCTAGGAAGGTGACTGTGATACAAGGTCGTTACTAATGTGTATGTGTGAGGAGGGGGGCATCTCTTCTGAAATAAGGGTAGGGGTGCTTTCATTCTATTTTGATATTTATTTTTTGGATTCTTGGATTTTAGTATTGTGATTTTTCGTTTCAGTCTTTTCGGGTGTCCTTTATATTATGTTTGTTTAGATAGAGGGGTGTATTTAAAAATATGTATAGGGGATTTTTTAATGTTTCTATCTATTTGTCTCCCCATGTGGGTATGGCCAGACCCAGGATCGGTTCCTAGTGTGGGGAAGATTTTGTTCCCCAGAGGGAGGGAGGCAATTGGAGGGGGTATAGGTATGGGAGGGGGATGATAGAAGGGATGAGAGGGGGTTCTCTTCCACTGACTGAGGAGGGAGCGAGATGTTGGAACAGATATTATACTATTGTTCTAGGTGTTTCCTAGTGTTGTTGGTTTCGAGGTTAAGTAGGGTTGGTATTGTTCAGTGTGTTGTATTAGAGATAGGGGTGTTATGTCTGTGTGTAGTTGTATGCGCGCGCGTGTGTGTGTTTTAATGTGTCGGTTGTGATTTATGTGTGGCTGTGTATATGTATATGTATATGGATGTGCATGCGAGTGTGTCTTGCATTTCATGTTTTTGTGTGTTGATATTAAGCTCTGTTCAGTTCAGAAGTGAATCTGGTGATGAAATTTTTTTCCTGTGCAAGTAAATAAAAATAATTGTCTGTTTGGAAGATTGGCATTATTTTGAAGCTGTTTCCACTGCATGTGTGTACGTGTTTTGAAACATAGAGGTGTCTGTTATCTGCAATTTTGATGTTGCTCTTATGAAAGGCCACTCTATTGCTGAAATTTTTGGTGGCGCCTATGTAGGATTTGTTGCATGCTGTGCATCTTAGTGCATATACTACATTTCTGGAGGTGCAATTTAGATCCTTTTTATTTTGAATGTTTGTGCTGGGTTTTTGAATGTGTATGTGTTACCTTCTATTATTATATCACATACTCCACATCGCGGTTTGTTGCATTTTGTAACCCCTTTTGTAGTGTGTGGGACGAGTTTTGAGGAAGTTAGGATGTGTTTTAAGTTTTTGGGTTGGCGTTTGCTTTTTATTATTTTTGTTGTTTTAAGTATGTTGTTTAGTTTGTCGTTCTGATTGAGGAGGATAAGGTTTTTTGTTATCTGTGTAAATATTTCTGGGTTGTTTGTGTTGTGTGTAGAGACGTATGCTAAAATTTGTTCTTTGTTGTGTTCTTTTGGGGTTCTTAGTTGGTCTATTGGAATTTTTTCATCCAGTTCAATACCTTTCTGTATTAGTGGTAGTGGGTATCCTCTTTTCCGCAGTGTTATTTGTAGTTCATTCAGTCTAGTTGAACGGAGGTGTCTATATATATATATATATATATATATATATATATATATATATATATATATATATATATATATATATATAGGGTGGAACGATAAAAGTGTCGCCCTTAAGAAAACAACTTTATTTTAAAACCTTTATTTTAAAAATCAACGCAGGTTACTTCATTATGTAGTAGAGCTTACATCTATTTAATGTAGCTCCCTTCAGCCTCAATCACAGTTTCAATACGGGTCCGGAACTGGGAGCATACCTTTTTGGTATCGTGAAAGGTCATGTTGGTGATGTTCTCAACGTATGAACAGACGAAGAAGTTCAGCGGGTTTAGATCTAGGAGGAGAGTTGCCAGTGAGAGAAAGGTACAAAGTTGTAGCACTCCTTCTGAAGCAAAGCCTGGGTCTCTTTGGAGCTGTTGGTCGTCGCCGGGTCCTGCTTCAACACCCTGGCTCTGTCAGCGGCCACAATAAATGGAATACCGAATTTATTTTACGTAAGTTCTATTTCTGCTTAACAGCTCAACTACTTACCCATTTCTTGTTCCGTTTTTAAGATATTTTCAATTTCTTTCGTTTTGTTTAGCGATATTTCTTTGCGTTCGTTTCTTTCTGAAAAAGAGATATATTTTCTCGAAATATCAAATACTTCCACCGCTCTGGTTATCTCAAATAGCAAGTCTCTTTTACTGATTTGTATTTGTGACTGATCAGGAAAATAAATGGATATATGAAGATATAAAGAAACAGGCTTTACAAGATACTCTTTCGTTTGTCCATTTTTGTCCATATGTCATATCATTTTAATACCCGGTTCCCTTCCCTGCATTGCTATAACCTTCTTATACTTTTTCACATCTATTTACCAGCAATGCTTCAAGCAAACTACCTTTCCCGCTCATATATATATATATATATATAGAGAGAGAGAGAGAGAGAGAGAGATAGATAGATAGATAGATAGATGGATAAAGAGACCCACATCGACTACAGTTCCTATTTACTTTGCCTCCCCACGTGACAGAGTTAGACACCAGGGTCGTTTTTTTAACGTGGAGAAAGGAACAAAAATAACAATTATCTTTCTCCTCCACTAACAGAGAACAAGAAATTGAAGTGTAGTAGCAGATGCTACACTTTGATCGTGATGAGATTTAATCAGCTATTCTTTTGTTATAACGATTCTATATTATTTTTCTTGTCACATTTTAAGCGATGATACAAAAAACAAAAACAAGTAGGGATACCTACAGAGCACTGCTGAATTTTATTCTATTCGATCTTCTCATACCCGCGCCCACTCTCTTGCTGTTAGGTAGAACTGGCTCCGTGCACATCGCTCTGCAGAAAGATTCGTCCCAACAAAGGAATCGCTGAGCTGAAGAGAAGTCAATTTTGATAGAAGTAAAATATCTTGAGAAGATATATATCTTTGCCATTTGCATGTGACAGATATGGCAGGTAATGGCATCCGTATGCATACCTCCGCATACATATGCACACAAAAACGAAAATATGATACTTTTACTTGCACATAACAGAAACAGCACACATTTTGAAAATACATTTATGTGGCCTTTGCAGTCATATTTTATTTCGTCTTGGTTTTAAGCGCAAGGTCAGGACGACTTGACATAGTCATCAAATTATTGGATTCAGTAATGTTTGTAATATTCCGTTAGTTCCTCTTCCAACATCTTCTTACCTTCTTTTCAAGTTTTTTTTTTCTTTTACGTTTCCAGCCTGAAGTTCTATCTACCACCTCCTGCCTATCCCTTTCTTTATTTATCTATTGTTTATATTTCTTTATCGATCCAGTTCTCTGTCTATCTATCCATCTAGCTATCAATCGACTTATCTATTGTCTATCTATTTCTCTATTAACCTATCTACGTACATGCATATATATATATATATATATATATATATATATATATATATATGATAAGAATAGGTACTCATGCACTTATTGATCCGTGCTGAAATAAAAACGTTATTATTTAAAAAGCCATTCTTAACATGGGGAGGGGAGAGTGTTTTGTATATATTATGTACTTTAACCTTATAATTGAATTAAAAAAAAAACATATCATAAAACTTTAATTAAACTTGGAAATACAATTTAAAAAATAGTGCGGATCAGTAAGCGCATTAGCACCGAAAAATATAAATAGTATTCCGACGAAATAGAGAAATAAAAATGGAACAAACCAAGTTATGTGTTCATCAACATTTCGTCTTTATTTTCATACAGATGAAGTCTCGAAATAAAGACGAAACGTTAATGAAGACATAACTTAGTTTGTTCCTTTTTTCTACATGCGTATATACATACATTTATTATAATGAAGCCGTCTGTTGTTTTTTTGTCTGTTTGTTCACAATATACATCATATTTGGCGTTGACATTATAACATATGACGTCATATATGATGACGTCGTATATAACATCATCGCAGATATAGTGTTTATATATATATAGTGTAACCCGTATATAAGAGACTCAAATCTAAGAAAAACGAATATATGCGAGATTTTCTCTGGTTCCAAATTAAAGCCTGTGTTAATTTACAGTGTAACCCGGGTATAAGAAACCCTTATACATTTGTAACCTGGATATAAGAGGAATTATGCCCTGTGGAAAGTTTCTTATATCCGGGTTACACTATATATATACATATATTTATTTATCTATATATCTCTTCTTATCTATCAATCTACTTATCTATATGTCTATCGATCTGTCTTTCTATCTATCTATTAATTCATTTATTGATTCGTCACTCTCTCTCTCTCTCTCTCTCTGTCTTTCTGTCTGTCTATCTCCCTCAACATATATATTTCTATATATCTACCTATTTATCTGCCTATCTATCTATGTACGTATTTCTGTCTATCCATCCATCTGCCTCTCTGTTCTGTCTTATACAGTCTATTTATACTCTATGTATTAAGAAATAGTGTTATTCTCTTCATGTCTGCTCTAATTTCTCTTTATTATTCACATATAAAGACATTCCCCCAACTGCCTGTTTAATAGTATTAGTGTTTGTAATGATATTTTTTATTTATTATGAACTATTCCAATTTTTAATTTTTCCCCCTTTTTAACTACTTAGATGAAAATGGTGAAAGGAAGAAACGCAAGCGAGATTGAGTGCACAGCAAATAAAATTAGAGCGGGAAAATCACACCATACAGTGTGAGAGGATGGAAATGTTAGAAAGTAAGAAATATGTCATTTGGTTAATTCATTGCAAATTGCGACTAATTTCGATAATATAAACGGAATTTTTTCGAACATAACTCAATCCCGAAAATGAGAAATATATTTTTTTTCAATCTGTGAGTTTTCTGTTTAGCCTACTTCGTGATTGATGTATTTTGCCTGATCTAATCATTATCTTTCTATGTAGCCCATTCTATAGATTGTGTGTATAGAGACTAAGTAGCAACATTCACCTAAAAGTATCAAACCGTCTTCCTCCAAAGGAGAAAGTTTTTAAGACATTTTAAATTCGCAAATAATTCTCAAGGACATGTATATCCCGATCAGGAGACATGACGATACTTATTTGCAGTTCTTGCAAGGTGATATAGACATCTTCCTACATACAGCGCCAAGTATTCCCAAGCGGCCACTCATCGGCTACTCGCCAGGCTCAACGTTGCTTAATTTCAGAGATCGTACTTGAACCGGTGTGCGAACTTTATTACTACTATATACCTGATCCATCTACGTGTTCAATCGCGTCCATTTCTCTTTTCTCTCTGCCTATCTCTCACGGTTATATCTACCTATTTTGTTTCGATCTGTATATCTATCTATTCTAACAATCTGCCAACTCTGCCGCTGCTTTTATCCTATTGACAATATCGACTGATGCCTGTGGTTAACACCACAACCGCCACCACCCACACTGCCATCACCACCACCACCATCACGACAACGGCGAGTGTTCGGTCGTTTCCAACTGCCGCGGATAACGAAATTAGACGGAGACAACTTTAGTGGTTAGCATGAAAGTGGTGTCCTCGTTTAATGACGACAGCGCTAAGAAAGTTGCTATTGACAACGACGCAAATAAGACAGGAATGCAGAGGAAATAAGATGAAGATTGCATCACGGAGAAGACGCTCGGTAAAAAAAAATAATGACACGTATCTCTCTTGAAAAAAAAATGAACTTGGCGGATATGGGAGAAGATCGGTGATTGGATGTTGGACTCTTGTTTGTTGTAACGAGCAGTGATGGAAGTTGAAGACAAGAATAAGCGGGAAAATGCTGAACTGATGATGATGATGATGATGATGATGATGATGATGATGATGATGATGATGATGATGATGATGATGATGATGATGACGACGACGACGACGATGACGACGCCGACGACGATGATGATCATCATCATAAAGTCATCGGTGATGGTGTTATTGGTGGTGGTGATGATGATGATGATAATTATGAAGATGCTAATGACTCTGATGCTGATAATGTTGATACTGATTATTATAATGATGACCATGATCATATAAATTATAACGTCATCAAAAATGAGGCGGAAATGATGATGATGATGATGATGATGATGATCTTGTTGAGTATTATTCCTTTATCTCGCATGAATCAGCTGATTATTGTTGGCATTCATGTCCCCGATATCTTTTTAATTAGAATAATTTCTAGAAAGACATCGGGTACTTATGGGAGGGACCACATGAAGGTTGCCAGCATCGTTAAGAAAAAAATGTTTCTGAGGAACGATCTGAATTCGAATTTATTCAATAAGGTTGTCTGTCATTGTCGTCAACAATTTAGCCACACCCACTTCTTTGCTGTTGCTGCTGCTGCTGATGATGATGATGATTGATGATGAAATTTGCAGTTTAGAGGCGAGTTGATATGACTCGAAATTACGTTTACTTTCTTTTTCTTCTTTTCATTTCTTTATTGTTTTCTTTGAGTTATTTTTTATTTTATAAACTTTCCCGAATTTTTTCATGAGTTATTTCATGATTTACTGTGATTTGTTGCCAAACAACGATAATAGGTTGCATCACCAAATAATTAAAACGCATATCATGTTAAAAAACATATATCATGTTAAAAAACATAAATCATGTTAAAAAACATAAATCATGTTAATAAAAACATATGTTAAAAACATATATCATGTTAATAAAAACATATATCATGTTAAAAAATATATATAATGTTAAAAAACATATACCATGTTAAAAAACATATATCATGTTAAAAAACATAAATCATGTTAAAAAACATAAATCATGTTAATAAAAACATATATCATGTTAAAAAACGTATATCATGTTAAAAACATAAATCATGTTAATAAAAACATATATCATGTTAAAAAACATATATCATGTTAAAAACATATATCATGTTAAAAAACATAAATCATGTTAATAAAAACATATATCATGTTAAAAACATACATCATGTTAAAAAACACATATCATGTTCATAAAAACTTATATCATGTTAAAAAACATATATCATGTTAATAAAAACATATATCATGTTAAAAAATATATATATTAAAAACATATATCATGTTAAAAAGCATATATAATAATAATAAAACATATATCATGTTAAAAACATATATCATGTTAAAAAACATATATCATGTTAATAAAAACATATATCATGTTAAAAACATATATCATGTTAAAAACATATATCATGTTAATAAAAATATATATCATGTTAATAAAAATATATATCATATTAATAAAAACGTATATCATGTTAAAAAACATATATCATGTTAATAAAAACATATATCATGTTAAAAAACATATATCATGTTAATAAAAACATATATGATGTTAAAAAACATATATCATGTTAATAAAAACATATATCATGTTAATAAAAACATATATCATGTTTATAGAGACATATATTATTTATATAAAAAACATATATCATTTTAATAAAAACATATCATGTTAATAAAAACATATATCATGCTAATAAATATATCTATCATGTTAATAAAAACATATATCATGTTAAAAAACATATATCATGTTAATAAAAACATATATCATGCTAATAAAAACATATATCATGTTAATAAGCACAAATAATAAAAATAAAAACATAAATAATGTTAAATGCCAATCAAAAGATTTACAAAAATAAAGTCTGCTTCATAGTTTATTTTATCATAATAAAAATGAACTTCTTATGAATTATTTTCCCGTTTAATCTAATTTTTACGATATATTGTATCTATTAAACTGTTAGACGAAAGTACATATTAATTTACAAAGCCTCTGCCCACGTTAAGAATGGGTTTTTGATTAATAATGATATTATTTCACCACGGTCTGCAAAAAAATAAACAGCTTATTCTAAGAATGACTGATACATAATTTGTTTATCCTAAAATGATTCTAAATTGAGTAGAAATGGTGTATAGCTCGGACTTCTTCTAGGATCTGTTCGTTTTCATCCACAGAAACAGCTGTTCGTCACACTCGTTGAAGCGTACTGCTTTTCTCATTGGGTAGAGACATCTTACGGCAATGGTAAGAGTAGCAGTCGTAGAGACGTTGATTCTCTGTCCTTACTTCTGTTAAAAGCTGAAGTAATAGAAACAATTAAAAAGAACAGATGTTTGTTTTCTATAAACTCAATCTTAAGTAGGGAGTTGTGCAGCGAGATGTTTATTCACTTTATATTTAAAAGTCTGCATGTTGATACAGCCGGTCAACGGGAGCAGGCAGTGAATTTAAAGGGTAAACGGTTCAAACATGGACGCTATTAGAGTAGAAAGCCTTCCGGCATCTGATGATTTTTACAGCGAAGAGCAGTTATTTTGCTGGCTTTCGGGTTGGCCAGTAATATTTACGCTGAGTGTAGAGATTGTACAAGTACGGCAAGTTTGTCGGAGCACATTCCGTTGAAGTACGTGTAAAAAAACACGCACAGGAAGATAACATTGTGAAGAGGGGACAGGATATGGAGCTTAGTAGACAGTGTGCGACTTATTATGTTAAATACTCTGATTTGAATCCTGTAAAAATGATAGGACCAGTCTTTTGTGCACCAATCCAAATTCAACAATACTTCATACATGTGTGAATGCTGGTTTTACATAGATACTAGCTGGCATCCCGGTGTTGCCTGGTCGTACAATACGCTTAAACACGATATTTTAATTTATGCAGATGTATTTTTATAGAATCCACCTTTATTAAAAATAATAATGATAATATCATGTCAGCTGATATTTGGGCTTAACGATGAATGACTTGCAAAAGTCACTGTTGTGTAGCAGCGGGTTTATTTTTAAGGATGACGCTGAGTTCATATTGGGCCAATATAATACACAAATATAACGATGATGAGGGAGAGAGGGAGAGAGAGAAGACATTTATACATATACAGTTCTGTTCTAAGATACTTGGGACTCCATATATATATATACTGAGGATGATAGGGTGATAGATGCACAGTTCTTATATTCTTTGTAACATATGTAGAGAGGAGGAGAGATACATATTCTTGGGAGAGTTACGCAATGTTCACAATAAATGTGATTAACACATTACCTTCTGAGTGTTAAAGGTTGACAAAGCACATTTACCTTTCAGTTGGTGGAATGATGTCACGAAGACAAACAGTTACAAAATATCGATGGTGATTCTTTATTCATTGGACCGGCCGAATGATGACGTCATGAATTCAAATTTGGGATCTACATAGTTAACCTTCTACCCCTTCGCCTCTAAAGGGACCCTCCTCTGACCATGTTAACTCTTGGCCAATCAACTCTCTTCGACCGACTCTGCTGACTGTTCTGCCTCAACTACCCTGATCTGGCTTACTCTAGCTCCTATATTGGGAATCCCCCTTTTGCTATGACGTCAGAAGTGTGTTTCCCAAACGTGACCAATTCACGTGGCTAAGTATGTTTGTCCAAAACACACTTCTGCAATCAAAGGATCCTCTCCTTACCTATTTTTACCCTAACCTATTTTTAACAGTATATTTTTAATTTTCATTGTTCATTCTTTTTAGCTGACATTTTTAATATTCAGTTTTGTAAAAGAATTAACAATCAATTCTTTTTACGATATAAACAATATCTAACTATTTCCAATAGAATTTAACAATTGACTTTTTTAACATCCCGATTTCTAACATTCTATTTACATTTATTTGCTTAAAAAGTTCGAGTCTCGGCTTATCCTAATCTCATTTTCACTTATCTAATGTTTTTGTTTACATACAAAAGGACAGCCCTTTTTCCTGCAACAGTCACTTCGAGTTAATGTCTACTTTTAAAATTTAAAATATGCAAACAAAAAATGATTTGTGGCGATTTTAATTGGTACCTCTTCTTTTATCATAAATTAAACTCATTAATAAGAAAAATAAGAAAGTAAAATAGTGATGTACACTCGGGAATCATTTGATCTGTAGTTATACCTCCGGATTGAAATACATTTGTTCTTTTAATTTTTTTTTTAAGAAATGATTTGCTGAGATTTTATAATCTCCTTTGCCGGTGTAACGTAAAATATTCTCTATTATTATTTTATACACACACACACACACACATATATATATATATATATATATATATATATATATATATATATATATATATATATATATTAAAGATCGGATTTTTTCGATTTTCGATACTTATTGGATGAAAATTGCCAGATATATAAATTAGCTTTATATGAAATTTGCAAAAGATAGTTTCAGCCGTTTCGGAAACTATGAGGAAGGAATTCACACACACACGCACACACACAAAGCGACTATTTTTATAATAGATAGATAGATAGATAGATAGATAGATAGATAGGATACTAGCATGTAGCAGGGTTTAATACAATGTAGAGGAGGTCCACTTTTATTGCATAAGCCTTGGTAACATCTTCATGTATTTATTCCAATTAATGTTACGTGCGAACGTTAGGTCACGGAGTTTAAATGTTTTACTTTCGGGGGTCTATCAGCGATGGCAATTGATGATTTGTAGGGTTTCTTATAATCGCTAAATGAAATGAGCGTTGTCTTCGTAGCATTAAATGCAACCATTCATTTCTGGCTCCATCTCTGGCTCATTTTCTAAGGATTCAGCCATTACCTTGGATATGTTTGCGGTCGATTTGCCCTCGTGTCCGGCCTAAATGGACAAGATGGGTTTTTCTTTTCGCTAAAAGGATGTGATTATATCAAAATATTCGTCGAGTAATGGCGTTCTAATTAATTTTCTTGAGAAAACTTTCATACACGATCTTGTCAAAGGCTTCGGGTATATCTAGTGCTGCCGCCCTGGATTAACTTACCTTATCCAGTGTATGGTATGTTCCTTCACAGATGCCCGTTGAAGTTATTCGCAGAAGAACATGTATTTCTAAATCTCTACTGTTCGCCAAAACGATGTTTAGCATTTTCAATAGCGGGCTATGCCTGGTTTGATTAATAATTCAATTTTAATGAAAAACGGAAGGAAATTTAAGGGGGCGATAATTTGATGGCTCAGTCATTTTACAAGAAAACATGAAAACCTTTGTTCTGATATTTGGTTTATTTGTTACATTATGCATCGCAACTTTAAAAGAAATATGGCAAAGGGATTCTTTCGGTCAATATTTAATTAGATGAACTATTTGACATATGAGTCAATTTTTCTGTAAGGACATGTTTCAATGGTATGTCTGCTGAGTTTTCTTCATCTTTCATCTCAATTAAGAATCATGATCATACGTTGATTAAACGAAAAAAGACATTTTCGTTTTAAACGACTGTAAATTTATTTATATACATACACATGAAATAAGTATATAAGCAGAATTGGTCGCATTGTGATTGAATTGGAATGTTTATTTAGTCAGTATTATTCACCACAAATCTTTGAATTCCATTTTCTGCTGCCAATGAAGTGATTATCCCCTCCATTATAGGGGGAAAATAGATGCTCTATTGTGTCAGCCAAAAGCCTCTAACAGGATTTTCCGTTGTTATTATAATAAATATGTCTATTTACTTTCGTCATGATTGTGTACATACACGCGCCTCATTCGGGGCGAAAGATTGTAAAACAACATTCTCCCCTTTAGGAACAGAAAGAATGAACATTTTTTTACTCGCTATCGTCTAAATCTTCTCCACTTACTAAATATCCAACTACGTCGTCAAATTAGTTGTTTTTACTTTCATATCACAACTTGTATTATTCTCAACTCACCCATACATTCCTTTCAGATAATGTTGTGGGAAAGAATGTTCTTCGCTCGTCAACAATCGCCGATTATAATGCTGCGTACCGGGTATTTCTTCTCTTTCATATCTTCTGGCCATGTTGTCGTCTCTCACATTTGCGACTGCCGAGAAAGCGCTCTGGTTCGCAAGTATTAAACAAATAAACAACGCAAGAGGAAAATCAAACTTCAACAGAGAAAACACTAATTTCAACACATTCGGTAGAAAACAGTTGGACCTAGGGTGTGTGTTTAACACTATCGCAGAAACCGACACATTGAACGCTAGGGTTCACATCTATGTAATCGTTCGAAGCCTCTTTGTCGTCGATTGACATCAGCACATGTCAATCTGCTCCGAACCATGATCTGCCTTCTCCTGTCCTAAACTGAAAACTCCTCAACTGTAGCAAGATTAAGACTGTCCTCAATTGTCCGATTTTTGTTTGTTCCAGTTTCTGCGACACCTTAATTAACAACACTATTTAAGCTGCCTTTGTATCTCTTAGTGAGCAATTTCCTTTTTATTTACCTTTCCACAAACCTCACGCAAAAGTAATGCCTCCTATTTTTATTCCGTCCGAATAGATCAGAGGGAATTGCAAATTACATTGTTATGATCACTGAGCTTGTGCATTCATGACCTGAAAGTTTCATCTCTCCGTTGCAGATATTGAAGGTGTGAGACTCTAAGAAACAACTCCAGTCATAAACCTGCGTCAGAAGTAGAAATGCGTCATTGAATTTCTAGTAAAAGTGCATTCAGAATTGTGGTGACTAGGTACAAAAATAAATTCTGGAGCACAAAAGTTCACTCGTTTTAACGGTACTACTCCCATCTACAAAGCTCTAGAATTTTTGTAGTTAAAAAAAAGAAACTTTCTTTTCAAAAGAACACTCGTATGGCAAAGAACGCTCGAGGCGCTCATGCACAGCCCTCATTCATCGCTGGTAAAAGTGCATTGAGAATGGTTATGACTATAACACTACTTGGTACGAGTTCTCGTCTTACATATGGACAAGAAAATGCGAAAGTAACCATAAGTCTCAGTGGCTACATTTTAACTCTATCTATTAGTGGACCTCTCACGGGTGACTAGACCCTCACTAGTTACTGGGAAATTCCGTTCAGATGCTCCGAATAAAAAAACAAAGTGTACGAACCTAATTCTGTGTGGCAACGCCGTTTACTTCGGCCGGCTGTACGTCGCTTCGACTTCGTACTTTCTCTTCTCGTGATGGCTTGGTCTGTAATTCAACTCCACCTTCAATTCAACATTCAAAAACCTTTAATTCAACAGGCGATTAAGAAATAAAGAAAAAACAGCGTTAATATTTCTTATAAACAAAAAAATTAACTTCACTAAAAATTACAAAACTCTGATCGTTCATAAGTTGTAACTAAATACAAATTCTCTGGGATTGGCAGTTTCTATTAAAGCCTGAGCTTGTCTCTTCACAGTGTACATTCAGAGGCTTAGAATAAAGTGAGACTTAAGTCAGGGGTTTAAGCCCCAGGCAGTTGGCAAAGTGTGTCTTAAGTCAGAGGTTTTGCTCTGACTGGTGTGAAATCCCCATGCGGTTAGCAGAATGTGTCCTCGAGGCAATTTTTTGCTTTACATTATATTGACAGTCAGGGCCCACATCCAATTCTCAGAATGCCACCTCCTATTCTCAGAATCCTACCTCCTATTCTCAGAATCCCAACTCTAATTCTCAGAATCCCATTTCACAATTCTCAGAAAATTTGAAATTATCAAACTCTAAAAAAAAAAAATTCCTTTTCTTCTTCTTTGTCATTAATCGATTTATACAATGCTTGCTTATTGTCTTCACCCTCAATCACGTGGGAGGGTCTCTATCTTTTACCATCACTTACGTAGGAGGGTCAATTCTTCATTTGAATAACCAAGAATTTTTTTTTTCTAAGTACCATTTCGTATGAGTAAAAAATAAATAATTTGGTTATCTTTTATGGGTGATCGAATTAATAGACACTTGACTTCAGATAACTCTTTTCGAACTTCGGAAACTTTGAGTCGAAGTCAGAATTTTATACGGAATTTCGAACTGAAGCCTCTTTTTAATGCACAGGGTAGATTTATTATTCAATCATTACCAGACACACGGGTTAATTAACCATTAGTTTATTCTATAGATATTTTTTTCATTAAATATTGAAGCTTTCATCTCCAGAAGATTGTTATTTCGAACTAATTGTTAAACAATGACATTATCCATTGCGCCATATGTGCATGTGAAAATAGCAATCAAGATAGGAACAGTAGTCTGAAAAAAATACAATTTTTTGCAATTGTACGTCCACAGTAAATGCATGCATATCAACCCCCCCTTTTTTTGCTTATGAAACATTTATGGTTACCGTATTAGGCTGTCTGAAGATACCGACTTCCTGATCTAAAATGCACCAAACATCGATGTTATTGCTTTTTGCAATTCGTTTGCAAATCTCAACTATGTTTTACAAATCTCCCCCCCCCCCAAAAAAAATCCCTCTACAAAACAACCCAAGTAAATATTATGATCAAGGGTGTGAGTTCTATTATAGAAACGTTGATTTAATTTTAATGTTATAAAATACGCATTGAAATGTCGGAAAGAGAAGAAAAAAGAAAGAAAACAACATACTGAGGATTGAGTTTGACTCCGAAATATATTTAAATTATAAATTTCAAACAAGTAAAATATTTGTTTATTTTCCTAATATTGCGCTGTGATTTGGCTTCCAAGGATATTTAATTTTATTTAAATATTATGAATAAATATTTGAGATTGAAAAAGAACTTTGAGCATATAGACACATATCGAAATAACTACATCCAGTATGAAATAACCCAGACTGGGATGATATGCCGTAAAACTAAATAGCCAACTCAAATTCCATGAATAAATATTAGAAAATATATAAAACTTGAAGCGTAAATACTTGTATCAAAATGACTGGATTCGGTATTAAATAACACTAAAACGATTGATATGGCGTAACACCTAATGTCAAAAACAAACTCCATGAATAAATATTTGAATATATAACGAACTTGAAGCATGCCAAAATGATTTCATTTCATTTAATTTACTCGAAAAGAGTCGATATGCCGTAAAATAAAGCAACCAAGCCTAACCAAATCATCTATAGCTGTACCATAGTAAAATAGGAAATAATTGCAGTCTATCTGATGGCGATGACCCTGCCATATCGTCATCACTACGTTGAAGGAAATATTGAAATGTATAATTTTTTTCCGTATTTAATTATTATTAACTGGCATATTAATATATTACTTTATTATCTTTTCAGATGTTGCAAAATTTGATAGCATTTCATCTGATTGCAATTAAATTATAAGTATCAGCTGGTTTGTCTGGGTAGCTTGGTATGATTTTGCAAACTCTTTAATGATCTCAGGTTCATAAAATGTTTTGCAATATGTTCCGGGGCATCTGATGTATTTTACATGTGTAATCTATTTGTGCCGACTTGGGGTTTGATTGGCTTAATGGATAACATCGTGACTCATGATATGCCGTGTTAAATCTCAATGGAAGTGTGTACAAATAACAAATACAAAACCCATAATATTCACTAATCTATATGTGTAACTAATTTTAGATAATGGTTAAAAGTAAGTATTATATTTAGACGCTCACTCATGAAGTTTGGGTTTTGTTATTAAGTTGGTGCAAAAACAATTTCGTATTTATCATATATATATATATATATATATATATATATATATATATATATATATATATACTAGCAAAAGTACCCGTCGTTGACTGGGTTCAAAAACAGCCTACAGAAAATGGGCTCTGATTCAGGAAAGTATGATAGGTTATGAAAAGGAAGGGTTGTAAAGAGATAGCTTCGAATTTGGGGGTATCAAAACCAAAGCAAAATATGATGAAAGTAAAAATAAAATAGATAAACCCCAGAATTTATTATACCATACCTGTTCACACTGAAACACTTATCACAATACTCTGTGGATATATATTAAAAAACCGTGTTAAACTTTGTGACATATTTCCATTCTATGGGGGTCATGCGCGAACGTACACCCCATAATTTTATTATACCATATTTCTTCAAACTGAAACATAATTATCAAAGTATACTTACGCAAATAGATATGAAAAGTCTTTATTAAAGTGTGTGCCTATTTCCATTCTATGGAGGCCAGGCGCGAACGCAGACCCCGAAATTTTATTATACAATCCCTATTTAAGTTAAAACATACTTATCAAAGTATTATTATGTACATATATATCAAAAACCCTTGTAAACGTTTTTTTTTTTTTCGTTTTTTAAATTTTTATTTCCATACTTTGTGGACCAAGCGCGAACGCAGGCCCCACAATTTTAATCTTCTATCATTATATGTGATCAGTTTTCTATAATAGTCGACCATATAGGAGCCTATTCGTGACCACACACACACACACACACACACACACACACACACACACACACACATACAAACACAAACATTCAGCTTTATATTATTGATATATATACGCCAAAAAGCGATATGACTTTTGCACCAACCTCATATAACAAATATTATTATATTCTTCGATCTCTTCTATATTCTCTCTATATATACCTATTTATCTATCTATCTATTTATCTCCCTCTCCCCCTCTCTCCCTCCCTCTCTCTCTCTCTTTCTCTCTCTCTCTCTCTCTCTCTCTATATATATATATATATATATACATATATATATTCAGACAGATATTGTAAATAGCATGGAATATTTTGACTTAATGATCTGTTTTGTTATTTTTCCATTTTTGGAATTCTCGTTCTCATGTCTCGGTCGAATTTGTGTAAGTTCCGTAGTCGTTTTTGTCCATTTGTTGTTTTTGTTTTTTCTTCTTTTTTGCAAGTACTTTGAACTGATGTTTTTCAGTCATTTTCAGACAGTTTTTTTACTGTTCTAGTTAAAATCTGGATCCTTGTATATGCTTCAGTTCAAATTACATTTAAATTACTTGAAATATTGAAGTGCCTCATGTGTAAAAAATACGTTTTTACGTGTTAAAAACGTGGCTAAAATAAATGTACAATGGTTTACTAGTGTGATTTACAAAATGGTATGGAATTTACAGTTTTATAGAACATCAATGCTTATGTTGTACACACGGCCAACACATTATCCAGATGATTAAATGTACACCTTTCAGACAAGTTCTATTTGCCAACACCTAAAACAACATGGCTGCCCACATCGCCAATTTAGAAAAATACTAGTTGAAAACAATAAAATCATTCATATGGATCCAAATGTAAAATGACTAAGAAATACCGGAAGCACTTGTTGTAAGAGCTAAACAGACACGTTTTCAGGTAATTTAAATGTAATTCGAATTGAAGCATATAAAAGCATCCAGATTTTAAACGAAACAGTAATCAAAAACTGCCTGAAGTCGACTGAAGAAAATCAGTTGAAAGTACTTGCAAAAAAAGCAGATGGACTAAAACGACTACAGAAAGAAGAACCATTCGAGAAAAAAATGAAATTACCAAAAAAAGAACGATCATTAAGCAAAAACACTCCGTGCTATTTAACAATATCTAATTGAAAACATTCTACCTGATTATACATATACCTGGATGTGCTGAAGATCGAAGATTGTGGTTATCCCCTGGTGCAATCAGGTGACAGCTGGCAGACCCTTGGTGTGGCAGTGGGACTCAAGTCAAAAGATACCCAGGCTTGGCGTCAGAAGAATAGTTCCGACTTTGTACTCTTCTCTCACTGCTCCCCTCCTCCTCCTCCTCCGACCTGAACCCGCTGGACTTCTTCGTTTGGTCATAGCTCGAGAATATCTCCAATATGACCTAATACAAGCCGAGTTTTCGCCGAGCTTCGCCCGTCGATGTGGAAAAGGCATGCTCCAAGTTATGGACCTGTATTGAGGCGGTGATTGAGGCTAAAGGCGGCTACACTGAATATATGTCTGTTCTACTCCATAATCAAGTTACTTTTTTTTCAATAAAGTTTTTAAAATAAAGTTGTAGTGTTGTTTCTTTAGAGCGAGAAATTTATCGTTCCACCCTGTATATATATATATATATATATATATATATATATATATATATATATATATATATATATATATATGATGGACTCTCCTCCCCGTCGATTTCGACGTATGAGGTTCGGACAACCCATATTTCTAAAACTCATTTATGCTTTTGCCTCTGATGACTTTTTAGTTCTACTCCATAATCAAGTTACCTGAATTGATTTTTTTCAATACAGTTTTTAAAATAAAGTTGTAGTGTTGTTTCTTTAGAGCCAGAAATTTATCGTTCCACCCTGTATATATATATATATATATATATATATATATATATATATATATATATATATTCTCTCTTCTCATTATCTTTCTGTTCTCATTTCTTTTCTTAAACGCGCGCTATCTTTCTCTTCCACCCCTTCCATTTATCTGTATTCTCTCATTTAACTATCGAAATCAAAAATTATGTGAATGGTATTTTCGAATGGCTAAGATCACATGTGTAATTATTTTTCCAATCAAAAATGAAGATTTTATTTCTTCTTTATTGTTATTTTAAACACACGGAAGATTTTCAATTCAATGAATATCCAATACTCCAGAGATCATTTTATGTTAAGATAAAGAAAAAAGAAAAACTCTTATGCGAAAAATTTTTATTAAACAAACTGCTTGAAATTTAGCATTCAATCAAATTTCTGATATCGAAACACATTTTGCATTCGCAAGATTTATGGGGAATCTACAGGGCATTGGTTTAAACTACAAAACCACCGCCCATAGTGTTTTTGCGCTGTTAATTATTAGAGTAAATAATTATATATATATATATATATATATATATATATATATATATATATATATATATAATGGCTTCCATAATGTTTTATTGTTAAAGTGTTTTTTATTCAATAAGTCTGAAGAAAGGCTGTGCTTGTGAAAATTTTCAAACGACATTATGTTTGGATTTGTCCGAATATTTTTGAAACAATTATAACTATGGAATACACTATTTGTTGCTATCAACCCATTCTTTGAAGTCTTGTTTATATATATATATATATATATATAATTACTATTATTACTATAATTATTTTAATGCCTACAGATACTAGTGTTTCATCCTTTCGGGAATTGTCAGTGCAGGGAGGTACGATTACCGCCTGTCGGGTGATTCGAACCCGGTCACAGATCTATCTCTGACACCATTAGCAAGGAGAAAACCGAACGGCCAACGTTAACCGCGAGAAATGCAGTTGAAATTAAAATTTATTTTATGAATAAATGCCAAGATAGTCGAAAGCAATCTTATGATTATAACATCGTGATCAACCATCATAGCTTCGCTTCATAAGCGTTGTGGCAACCGTAGGATCTGCATTGTCACCAAGGGATGTTTTTGTTGAGTAAAGGCCATCATAGCAAGTGATACCACCCCTTAGGCGTAAAAGAAAGCCATTGTTAATCGTCTGATCTGTTTATATATTGACAGATCTGTTCCCGGGTTTAATTTGTTAGAGAGCTAGACAGCTAGCTTTATCCACATTAAAATGCCTTGCTATATATTGCTGCACTGAAAGAAGACTAGAGTGTTAAAATCTAAACAGATAACAAAATGACAATGAACAAATTACAGATATCATTAAATAACCAAGCAGTGGATTCGAATATGAGTACAGTACAGTATTTTGATGAAGATCTTAATCTGTATTTACTAACGTATTGTTTTATTATTTAAACTATCTCTCACTTAATCTATACACACACATACATATGCATATACAGACATGTATTATTTTAAATTTTCTATATTTTTCCAACATTATGGGCTACATATGTGCATAGATGTTTCAGCTGTGACTTATTTGGAAATTCAGCGTCGTTGAGTCTCTAGTCTCAACTGATTCAGAATGCGAGTGTCAAGAGTTATAAGAAGCCAGTGGATGTAAGAAGCAAAAATTACTGCTTCAAGCTTAAAAACCAGACAACAATAAACGTTAGATTGATAGATATCGATCCAGAAAATAGCAATTCTTCTCCGTTTGTCAATAACATTGCTCATGGAATGTGGGGATTAAAGGACAAAATTGGATAAGCGCTATTTAAAAGGTTGCCAATTGTAAAATCAATGCCCACTTTCTGATATATACATATATATATATATATATTTATATATATATATATATATATATATATATATCACGACAATTAAACATGAAAATCCGAGCATTGACAGTGAAAAGATAAAAGTTTGGCATTAGATATAATGAAAGTAACAAGTCAAACACACACACACACACACACACATAAAAAGTAATTATATATATATATATATATATGTATATATATATATATATATATATATATAATTACTTTCTTGGTCTTCATAAAAAATTATCCACATAACATTCTGAAATCATTCGTTTCAATTAATGCAAACGACAAAACTATCTTTAGCTGCGCTTCAAAGAGTATTGCTAATCAAAATCTCGTAAACTTGGAGTACGTGGTGCAATGCGAGGAAAAGTGACTTGTTGCTTTCATTACATCTAATGCCAAACTGTTATCTTTTCACTGCCAATGCTCGAATCCTAATTTACCGCTTGCTGAAATCAATGACTCTCCTTGATGTATCCCCCTCTTTGATAAGCTTCTGGAACTGACTTTCTGTTCCAAATCCGAAATAAAAGAATTACACAAAATATATTGTTAAGATCACTGGAAAAATGGTTGTATTGTATTACCGCTCTAGAAAGCATTTCGCACTTGACGCAATCGTCTATAAGAGCTAAATCCGACCTATGATGGAATATTGCTGCTATATATAAGTAGGTGTCATTTGAAAATCTTTCTCTCTTTATCTTTCTTTATATCTATCTATCTATCTATCTTTATTTATTTATTTTGTTTTTAGAAAGTATAGGATTGAATTCGCGTCCCAATATTTAGTTATTTTTGTTTATCACATAGAAGATATATATTGCCGGCCTCTTTCTGATGTATTTCTACGCAGATGATAGTGTACCTATGCCTGCCTCTGTAAAACATTTACAGCAAGAACTTGCTAATCTAGAACAATAACTTGCCCGAAAAGCCAAACGGTATTTTTATGAACAAAGTTTCTTTCCCCTAACATACCACGTGTGGAATAAGGGACCGAAAGGCTGCTATCCACCCGATTAAAACATAGTCGTTTTCACGTACAATGTAAACAAATGCTTGTTTAACCGTTATATTGAATAATGAAGTTCTATTAAGTAATCTTGTGTCGATTTCACGCACTGTTTCTAATTTGTTCGTGCTGACAACGATCGTCCAAGCGACATATATATAATTCTTATTCTCAACTTGGGCCTTGGTCTTATTAAGCGGTAAGCCCGCGGAGAAAAATTGCCATATAGAATGGCATTGAAAATATTTTGTGATGTTTGGAAAAATAAGTAACAAAAAATATTATACGTAACGGAAAGAAGAGGAAAGATGATATTAGGTTTTTACTAAACCACATTATCATTCGTGATAATATTTTTAGTGAGTTAGTATTCACTTAAAATATAGAGTGGTCCGACGTTGCCCGGGATCGAATGATGATCAACGAATGTTTCACACTCCCATATTTCTAGTATCATAGAAATTGGTGAAATCGACCATTTTTTCAATTAAATCGATTGATTGCCTGCTCTAGTTGGGGACCTATCGCTGTGACTTCGTCCACAATACATTTTAGTCTACATTGCACTGTAGAGAACCTACTGCTGATTTTATAAAATTATTTTTCTGTATAATGGCTTGAATTAAATTAAAAAATGAAAAAGTCAAGTATCATATTTCAATTGTGCTCTAAACAGAAATATTCATTTCGAATGCGCCCCTGTCATACCAAAGAACCTACTGTTAATTTTATATGTCGGGCCATTCTGCTTGTGTGGTAATACAGCTTCTCAATTGCACTCGTGATGTTAAACTGTGTAAGGTGTTAACTTTGATCAAAATCGTCTCTTCGTTTTTTCATCCGATTATTATAAGTATCGATAATCGCTAATTGATAGCGATTATCGATACTTATCGAAGACATTCCTATACAAAACTTATTTAAGAACACTGCTAGATACGTGTGAAATGTCATATAAATCGGCCCAACCGTTTTCGAGTTCAAAGGAAACCATCTCACAGACACCACAGACACACAGACACACAAAGTTCCTTTTATATAGTAAGGGGGGAACGATAAAATAGTTGCCCCAGAAAAGACAACATGATTTCATTTCCGTTTGATAAAAAGCGGTTTTCTTTTTACTGACCATCTACTAGTTGGCCAGTTGTCTACAAATTCCAAGAGCGATAGAAACCTTCTATCATGTCTGAAAGGTTCATGGAGCGTGATCAGAGATGTACAACTCATGCTTTCTACCGATCCAAGTTATGAAAACATGACCATTGCCAGCACCCTTAAAATGCAATCAGGACATTTCAACGCATCGAACGAACCTTTTGAGGTGGTGGAGCAGAAGGCCAAGACCTCCTCCTCCCTCAACTTGAATTCGCTGGACTACTTCGTTTCGTCATGCATCGAGAACATCACTAACATGACCTCCCACAAAACCAAAGCCAGCCTGATCGCTGCGATCTGCCGAGTATTCGCCGAGTTTCTACCTTGTGCTTGATTGTGGAAAAAGCATGCTCCCAGTTTCGGACCCGTATTGAAGCCGTGATTGAGGCTGAAAGCGGCTTCATTGAATAAATGCCAGCTCTACTACATAATTAAGTTAACTGAATTGATTTTTCAATAAAGGTTTTAAAATAATGTAGTGTTGTCTTCTTTAAGACCACCATTTTATCGTTTCGCCCTGTAGTAGAGTTTGTTATGTTAATTTATACAACTAACGGCGGACATTATAAAAAAATTTTTTTCGAGTGTCTAATAATACAAATTTCGACCTTTACCTCCAAAATATGTAGTTACAAATCTGTGCACGAAAGGGACAAGTAGCTGAAATGAACAGAAACAATTTTGAATATAAACGGTTTTAGTTATCGAGCGGATCTTTTGAAAACATAGTGTTTATTTTTGTTTTGTTATCAAGCGAATGCATCTTTTAAAATGGATAAATTTTCTTTAATAAGAATTTACATGTACTAAATCATATATGAGGAAATATAAACCGTTCATTTATTAAAACGTTTTATAATACTTTTCAGACAAATGTTTCGTTGAAATTAAATTTTACATTTCTTGTTAAATGGCAAAATAGCTTTTTTTTAATATGAACAAAGAAGAGGCGTGGTCTAAACGGCTGCCTGAAAAATCCAATAAGTGTTATTAAAACACGGATTAAGTGTTCTAAATTTATGATTTTTAAGTTTTTAAGTTTTTTTTTCCATATTGCCCACTAGTAGGTCCCGTATCTCGGCGTTGCTCGAGTAGAATATAAAAGTATTGTTAAACTATAAAAAAAAATACTCGCAAACAAAATATCATCCAAAGAAAATTTAAATTTGTGTATTCCTGCAATACACTAAGCTGTTAAAACTATATTTAATGTTTTTAGATTCATTTTTGCCGATTCCCTACCCTGCAATGTTAAAATAAAATTTAGTGTAGGGTTAAATTATTAATGTAATGATTTCACATTAAGCTGATCAGCATTGTAAAGAAAGTGATAAGTTATTAAAGTATGTTAAAGTATGTACCAGTGATTGTATGGATGACAATTATTGCAGTAATATTGTGTTTTAGTCTTATTAAAAAACAGAATCGTTTGCTAGTAGTTTTAAGAAATGGTAACGCTATGATACGGTTGGTTATGTCAACATTGGACATCCATAAATTAAATTAATTATACGTTCGATAACAAAGAAAGTATATCGTTTAACACAGTATAAAATAATCGTTAGTATTCGTTGTCATATTTTGTGGATTGTAAGAGACAAGCAAGACTAATACTTGTTTCGTAGTATTTTTTATGCAAAAAAAGAAAAAGAAACGAAAAAATATACTAGATGTTGAAAATAACTTACGGTGATGGTTATGTGTAATGTACGTAATTTGAATGCAAATTGAAGTATTTGTTAATTCAATCTTCTATTCCAAAGAACGATTATATGTAATGTGAATACCTGAAGATAGCTATTGAATTTAAATCATTCCGTTATTCTATTATTTCATGGATATATTATGGAACCATGAGAGTATGTAACTCAGAATCAGGGAGAGCTTAATATTTAAGTCTAAAGTAATATGTATAAAGGAATATCAGTCATAAAGTAAAGTAATGATTGGTGCAATTTTTAAAAATGGTGCTTACGAATTAATTCATGCGATGTTCGTTAGTGTCATAAGAGGACTTAATTGCGGGAGAGTAAAAATCCTTCCTACTCTCTTTATGGGATTCCGTATTTAGAAGAGTAAATATAATCGGATTTAACCTAATCATTTGTATACGGCGACGAAGTTTATACATATTTAGAGAAAGAGTAGTTATGTAATTGGTGAGTGTTGAATATCTGCATAGAGAGTGTTCTATTGTTTTCACATAATTGTGGTGATTGTACGGAAATAGTCAAGCTAATTTTATATGTATAGATAATAGCAATGATAATATATAATGGTTATTGAGATTTAGATTTTGTGTAATTTTACGGAATTACAAAAGATAAAACATGGAGAATATAAAAGTAGTAGTCGTGCTAATAGTATACAGTTTAAGAATAATGACGGCCATAAGTGGTTATTTCTTAAAGTATATGTTGTAACATACGTTTCTTAAGTAACCAGTGGATAAAAGAAATAAAAAGGAATAGAATTTAAACGAGAAAATAAAAACGAAATATAACGATGTTGAATAAATATATAACATGGAAAATATGAAAGAAATACTTTTACTTGAGAAAAAAAAAGAAAATAATTGAAGGTAAAGAATAGAAAAACCGAAGAAAAAAGTCCTGAAAGAAAAGAAGCAAAGAAAAACAAGAAAAGATTTATAAAATAATAAAACCAGATTACTGGAAATAAGAAGAAAATGGGGAAGTTATAAATAGGAAAAAGAACGAAAAAGAAACAAATAGAAGGGGAATGAAATTTTAATTAGGAATGAAGGACAAAAGGATAAAAGAAATAAAAAATCATAGCAAATGTAAAATAAAATAATGAAAGAAAAAAGGGCAGATGAAAATATGAAGAATACGGATGAGAAATCAAAATGATAAATAAGAAAAGGAAATTAGAGGAAGTAAAAAGGAAGATAAACGACGATAATGAAAGAAAGAAACAAACAAAATATTAAGAAAAGTAAAAGAAAGAAAAGTTGTAAATAGAAAAATAAAAAACGAAATAGAAAAGAAAAAATATTAACCAGAAACAAACAAGTAGAAATACGAGAAATATTGCGAGAATTAAAATTAAGGAAAACCGAGAAGGACAATGAGAAACAGAAAACGAGAGGAAAAAATAGAAACAAGAAAGAGATTAATACGAGAAGCATTACGAGAATGAAAAATCAATGAAAATCAAACAATGAAAAGAAAATTATGAAGAAAGAGTTATAAGTAAGAGACTAATAAAGGAAGAACCAAAGCCAGAAGAGGAAAGTAAGGCAGAGAAAATAAAGAAAATCAAAAGATAAGGAGAAAACAAAAATGAAATAGTGACAAGAAATAAGCTAACAACAAAATAGAGAAATCATTGTGAGGAATGAGAAATGAACAACGGAAGAAAGAAAGAAAAAGTAATAAAATGGTGAGAATTAAAGGATGAAAAGAGGGAAAAAAGTAACAAAAAAGATATTAACAAAAGAGGAGAAACATTGTTAGAAAGAGAAAGAATGAAAAAAAAGAAAAAAGAATGAGAAATGAACAACGGAAGAAAGAAAGAAAAAATATGATGATGAGAATCAAAGTATGAAAGCAAGAAAAATAAAAAAAGAACAAAAAAGATATTAACAAATGGCAGAAGCATTGTGAGAAAGAGAAAGAATGAAAAAAAGAAAAAAAAGAAAAAAGATTGAGAAATGAACAACGGAAGAAAAAAAAGGAAATAAGATGATGATAATCAAAGGATGAAAAGGCGAAAAAGAAAAAGTAACAAAAAAGATATTAAAAAATGGTACAAACATTGTGAGAAAGAAAAAGAATTAAAAAAAAGTAAAAGTAATAAACAAAAAAAGAACAGCAATAAGAAAAAAGATAAACAAAACACGAGAGGTATTGTGAGAATAAGAAAGAAAGAAAGAAAGAAAAATCATGGCGAAAATCAAAGGATGCAAGGAAAACGAAAGCTAACTAAAATCAATAGTTTTGTAAAAGATGTCAGCGAAGGAAGAAATTATTGGACGGCACGTAAGCGTTAAACATTGGACGAATAAAGGTTATATTTAGTGAACGGGGGAAAAGCATGGCAATAAATCATCATGGCCGACTTTATGCCATTTGACAGATTTTACTATGGACAAAATGGATGTCATGTCACATCTGCAAGATAATGTCTTCTTCGATATCTTTTCATATTTATATTTCTCTGTGTAAAACGTGTATGCATACGCGGGATAAACAAGACTAAGTTATCATCATAATCACCGTATCGATGAAATCCGAAGATTGTTATTGGCATTGGTTCGCTTTTTATAAGAGATCGGATATTACGTAAAGGTTGCCAACATTCTAAGTGAAAGTGATTTTTGTGGAACGAATTAGATTCGAACTTGGAACACCAAGGTCGTCAGCCCGTGTCGGTAACGATTAGACTACCGTCAAATCCAAACAAAAATAAGTAATACACGATCGATCTTAATAGCCAACTTTTTTTAAATCTAATTCATTCAGAAACTAGCGGAGGTGCCCGGCGTTGCCAGCGTGTTTGGATGTGTGTGTGTGTGTGTGTGTGTGTGTGTGTGTGTAAGGGGGGCGGGAAAAGTAAAGAATAAGCGAAGTAATAACCCTGTTTAAATATTAACAAAAAAAAACAAAGACTGCGAAAAGCGAAAAAAATGGCATAAATAACCCTTCGTTTCGGTTAAGTCCATCGTCCGTTTCACCCAGTAGAAAGCATAGAACGAAAAGGAACGTTAAAATTCCATTCCAGTTTTTTAAGCAACTACAAAACGAAATGAAGCGAAAATAAATAGCATAAATAACCCTTCGATTCGGTTAAGTCCATGGTGCGTTTCACCCAGTAGAAAACATAGAACGGAAAGGCACGGTAAAATTCCATTCCAGTTTTTGAAAGCAACTATGAAGTAAAGAAACCCCAAACGGGTGTTTCTTCGTAACTGTCCCTTGTGAACGATCCGGAAACGGTGTAAGTGGTGGCAGGGGAAGGAGGAATTAATTAGAGAGAAAAGATTTTACTACTTCCATTGATTTTAACCGATTGTGGCAGTGAACTCTCAGCAGAAAAAATATAGGAATCTACGATTTTCGAGGAATTGGAGAGGTAATATGCCTATAACACACCTCAGATATTGTGCTGCAGTTTGTGCATATTACATTCGCATGGAATGTCTTGATTTTTAATCCTATTAAGTTCAAAATCATAGGGGAAAAATGAGTTCATTTTATAGATATAGGGATAAAGCGAGCAAATAAAAAAATGGTAAAAATTTTTAATGAAATAAAACTGAAATATAAATTTATGTAAATTATGTTATTGAAATGTTACTAAAATCAATTTTATATGTGATATATATATATATATATATATATATATATATATATATATATATATATATATATTAGGTTGGTGCAAAAATAAAGTCGTTGTTAAACATAAAAAAAGCGACATTTTCATAAGGCTTTTAAATTAGCCCGTTTTTCTTACTCGTGAACTCAGCGAAACAACACATTCGGTAAATGAAAACAAAGTTAGAAAAAAGACTCACGAACCCAACCAGATCACAGACCAAAGAGGAAGATATTTCTCTCATCCTCGCCATGTCTCATTATGAACTTCCTCTCCGTGACGCCATACCCTGCCACATAACTTTAACTCTAATTTTTATCCTCTAACCAAATTTTTCATCCCTTTGCGTTTTAATACTATCTTTATACATCCCAACTAGTAATTTACTCAAATGATTTTCTACCTAGGTGTTATTTGGTAAATTACTGTATATAAAATTGCAATCCTTAATACTTAAGAGACCTCTTTCTCCTTCTTTCCCTTATATATAGTCGTTTGTTGTTGTTGTTGTTGTTGTTGTTGTTGTTAATTTATTAGTTAATACAAATTCAATATCTTTACTATTTTTAAAAAGTATAAAGATCTCTATTTCTAAACGAAACAAATTTCGAAATTACGTTCAACAAAATTATTGTGACTGAACGACAGGCGGACAAACGGACAAAAAAATACATTTCAAAGTCCTTAAATAAATAAATGTCTCAAGGGTAATTCCACTGCACAACTCTATGCGCACAAACGTACGTGTATAGATATTTTAGATAGACAAAACCTTACAAGGCTATCATCTCTGTAAACACTCGTTTGCAGTTTCTAACATGTATACAACGAGCTATATGTACAGCATCCCTCGCCTCCAAAATCAACAGAGATTAGACCATTCCTGTAATGACCTGGTCCGTGTGGATTTTGTGGTAGGTGTTCCATTCTGTGCAGTTCTACGACGTTCATCCTCCCAGGCTTTGCCTTCTCTTTTCGAAAAGAGGTTAGTTTCCAAGAAATGTCAACAGGACTGTTACGACACTGACTTCTCAATTCCACTTTCCGACCCTGGTGTCACAGTTCTTGCAGTGGGATAGAACTAAATTTTTATATACACAGCATAATCAAGTTGACAAACAGATTCGCGTTAGAACACGGATTTTAAGCAACGTTGAGTTTGGTCTGTGCCAGATGGGTAGCTATTTTGATATACTAAGCGCTATACGTAGGAGCACGTGTGCACCTTGCAAGGACTGTAAAAACCTAACGTCGTCATCTCCCCTGATTGGAATACATATGCAACTGATAACCGCCTGTGATTTTGAGATTTCCTAGACACTTCCTACTTCGAAGGAAGTCGGTTTAACCAACCTAGGGTGAATGCTGCGGGCATAATGCATACAGCTAGAAATACTTTCAATTGGTTTATTTGTATTCTCGCAAACAAATCTAGTATCACCTGTATTAACTGCTGCTGCTGCTATTATTATTATTATTATTACTATTATTATTATTATAGTTGTTGTTGTTGTTAGTAGTAGTAGTAGTAGTAGTAGTAGTAGTAGCAGTAGTAGCAGTAGTAGTAGTAGTAGTAGTAGTAGTAGTAGTAGTAGTAGTAGTTAAGAGTGAAGGAACAGTGGCAGGAGGAGACTAAGAGGGCTAAAATTATTAATATTATGAGGTTAACACCAACAATAATTGGAAGCAAGGCGATGATATTGATGTTGATGGCGATAATAGTAATAATAATAATAATAATAATAATAATAATAATAAGCATCGGAATGAAGATTGGAATATGATGATTATTACGGCCTCGTTCGAGAGGCGCCGATGACGAGTTTGATCCCAGAAATGATTATGACGACCTCAATACAGGAAATAACGAATAGAAGTCTAATCGCCAGTGACAAACGTCAACAGCAAAAACGAACCAGTTAATGGCGTCATTAACACCAATCCGGCTCCGTCTACTGGGATTGCAATCGCACGGCTTCTATGATTGGATCATGATTAACGGGCAAAACGTAATTGTCGATTTCTCGTTAAAGAGAGAAATCGCTAAAGATATTACTGATATAAGTGGGGCAATTTTCTTTTAGGCAGACACTGGCTGTAACAATCGTGTTTGGGCGATGGAGAGGCTGGTTTTTCTTTTGGGGAGAAAAATGGCGTCAGGTGATGAAGGGTATTTCCGACAGGGAGGGCGTAGCTGCCATCCATTCTCGTTAAGAAAAAAAAATCTTTCAGCTGCATTCCATAACCGGAACGAAGTAATAATTCACGTCTCGTTTTTCTTTTTACCTTTCAAGGCCGAGGAATATTAAACCTCACACCAAGTTAAGAAAAACCAGTTTATAAGGAAGGAGAGAGGAGATAAAAAAAAAATGGCGGAAAGAAACTGATGAGTGGCGCATATGGCAGTTTTGTTTTGTTTTGTTTTTTTTAAATAAAAATAGAATTATTTGTGGGTGACATCTGGATTGGTTTTGTTATACGGCATATCAATCTTTTTAACGTTATTTATACATTTTGCTACAAGTATCAGATAGATGGAGTTTTTGTTTGTAGAAGTTTTTTAAACCATTTTAATTTATTTTATGCATATTGGTGTTACTTACATATATCATGCATGATTAATTATATATTTTCTTTTAACTTATTAAAGCATCATTCATATTTCTCTGCGATATGCTAAATCATATCGACCCGAAAATAACTTTCTTTGTGCTACACAAAGGGGGCCATATTCCATCATGAGTATTCTTAATCCGAACAACTGACGAAAGATATCAGGGAATTTGGTTATGAAATCTTGCTCCATCCTGCATATTCTCTTTGTTTAGCTCCCACAGATTATCATTAATTTCGAGGATTACAAAAGATTAGCATTACCTAAGAGTTAGGGTTCCTGTACTATCAGTCTGAAAAGGGGGATTGGAATTTTAGTTAAATTCATATTTCATATCAAAAAATTAAAAAAATCTTTACAGGCGATGCATCTATAACCTCGTTGACAAATGGAATAAAGTTATAGCATAAATCGTTGTTGTTGTAAATGAAGATTCTTGAGTTTTCTCATTTTAAAGATGAAATTTTAAATCGCAAAACTTTTCCACCGATTTAATATTCCTTTCAGCGCCTTTATATTTGAAACGTTTATTAATCGGGAAAATCTCTGTGTATTTTGTGTCGTGTAAAAGTTTCGAAAAGTACGTCGTATTTATCTGTACAAGCAGGGCGCCGTGGAAATTCCACGGTGCTTTCTAAATATAATAAAATAAATTTATTATCTATATATCTATAAAAGTGAGAACATGTGTTTGAAGACACTTCTCAACCTATGTATTTTGGATCTACAGACTTGAAATTTGGTATATAGGGTATTCCGCCATGTGGAAAATGTTTTAATGTGTTTCCATCCAGAATATATCTGCTAAGGGTTAAAAATTGAAACATTGGTACTTGGGAGGACTCATCTGATTTTTATCTGTTTGTCAACTGTTTCATGAGGTTTCAAAACACGTTTTAAAAATTTTGGCAAGCTGGTCTAGAGGTTATGGTACTTAACTCACTGTCTTTAGGTTTTGGTTTTGATCTCAGCTCGAGTATATTTTTTCTAAATAGATTAAGCTTAGGCTTGCTGATCCCCACAACCTGCAAGGCAAATCGAGAAAGTGACAATCTGTAAATTTCTATGATGCTATAGAGAAACTACGTATAATAGTTACCAGATTTGTCTCAATAAACTAAGCCAATTACCTAAATTAATTAAAATCCTCAAATACATATATTGGAGCCCTCGTATAAAGAGAAATTCCTGCATCAATGCAACCTGAAGCAGTTTAGTAGAGTACGATCTTCATTCGAAGAGAAACGACGAAGGAAGTATTAATAACTAATGCTGTGCTGTAAGGTTAATTCAAAACACATTTAAATCTAGACTATTTTTTCTAGTTAATAGAAGGTTGTGTCATCGAAGAAACCCAGCAAAAATAAGTGCATGGATCCATTCCATATGCTACATACACTACAGGGATCCTAATAGTATACAGCTGTTTATAAAGCAGCCAGTTTTAGCATTACCTAAGAGTTAGGACTCCTGTACTATCAGTCTGAAATAGTAGCCAACAAGCTCTCAAACGTGTATCTGCAACCTGTCAGAAAAGGACGGCATAGAACAGTCATGGTAAACTAAGTGCTAGTTAAGTGTTTTCAATTTCCTTAGAAATGTTGTCAACCAGGATTAATGGAACATCTATCCTGAAGTTGTTCGGTGCTATAGCACAGGTTTTACATCAGAGATTTCCTACTCCAAGATGAATAACCTGATAAGATTTAATGGGTACCATCAGACCGGAAAGGGCTAATCTTGTTCCTATATACTAAGCCAGCTATTTATATAAACCAGTCTGGATATATAAACATTATAAGTTTTTATATAAATAGTTTTAATGTTTCTTCCCTAAAAAGTAAAATACAATTGAAAATAGTTTTCCCTCTAATAATAGAGAGAAAGAGGGTAAATTTAAAGTATAAGAAGAATATTATAGTGATCCAATAATTTCTTTTAAAGAGACATACTCTGATTTTTCCAGTGTAGAAATGTTCGAGCAATGCAAGGGTTTATTCATTTGAAAATGGCTTTTCTTCAAGCATCACATCAGCTAGAAAAGTTTTTTAACTGTAGAATAAAATGCGCATAAAAGAAAAGATGATTTGAAACAGAAATTAATTAAATACGATTAAAAATAAACATAATACAAAACAGAAATAAAGACTTGTTCGGATCTAAAAAATTCAGAAATATTTGTTTGGTTGGGTGTTTGGTTTGATGTTTGGTTTGATGCTTGGTTTGATGTCTGATTTGATGATTGGTTTGATGTTTGGAGTGATGTTTGGTTGTATGTTTGACTTAATGCTTGATTTGATGTTTGATTTAATGTTTAGTTTGATGTTTGATTTGATGATTGGTTTGATGTTTGATTTGATGATTGGTTTGATGTTTAGTATGATGTTTGGTTTGATGTCTGATTTGATGATTGGTTTGATGTCTGATTTTATGATTGGTTTGATGTTTAGTATGATGTTTGGTTTGATGTCTGATTTGATGATTGGTTTGATGTTTAGTATGATGTTTGGTTTGATGTTTGATTTGATGATTGGTTTGATGTTTAGTATGATGTTTGGTTTGATGTCTGATTTTATGATTGGTTTGATGTTTAGTATGATGTTTAGTTTGATGTTTGATTTGATGATTGGTTTGATGTTTAGTATGATGTTTGGTTTGATGTCTGATTTTATGATTGGTTTGATGTTTAGTATGATATTTGGTTTGATGTTTGATTTGATGATTGGTTTGATATTTAGTATGATGTTTGGTTTGATGTCTGATTTTATGATTGGTTTGATGTTTAGTATGATGTTTGGTTTGATGTTTGATTTGATGATTGGTTTGATGTTTAGTATGATGTTTGGTTTGATGTCTGATTTTATGATTGGTTTGATGTTTAGTATGATGTTTGGTTTGATGTTTGATTTGATGATTGGTTTGATGTTTAGTATGATGTTTGGTTTGATGTCTAATTTTATGATTGGTTTGATGTTTAGTATGATGTTTGGTTTGATGTTTGATTTGATGATTGGTTTGATGTTTGGTATGATGTTTGGTTTGATGTCTGATTTGATGATTGGTTTGATGTTTAGTATGATGTTTGGTTTGATGTCTGATTTTATGATTGGTTTGATGTTTAGTATGATGTTTGGTTTGATGTCTGATTTTATGATTGGTTTGATGTTTAGTATGATGTTTGGTTTGATGTTTGATTTGATGATTGGTTTGATGTTTAGTATGATGTTTGGTTTGATGTCTGATTTTATGATTGGTTTGATGTTTAGTATGATGTTTGGTTTGATGTTTGATTTGATGATTGGTTTGATGTTTAGTATGATGTTTGGTTTGATGTCTGATTTTATGATTGGTTTGATGTTTAGTATGATGTTTAGTTTAATGTCTGATTTTATGATTGGTTTGATGTTTAGTATGATGTTTGGTTTGATGTTTGATTTGATGATTGGTTTGATGTTTAGTATGATGTTTGGTTTGATGTCTGATTTTATGATTGGTTTGATATTTAGTATGATGTTTGGTTTGATGTTTGATTTTATGATTGGTTTGATGTTTAGTATGATGTTTGGTTTGATGTTTGATTTTATGATTGGTTTGATGTTTGGTTTGATGTTTGATTTGATGATTGGTTTGATGTTTAGTATGATGTTTGGTTTGATGTCTGATTTTATGATTGGTTTGATGATTAGTATGATGTTTGGTTTGATGTTTGATTTGATAATTGGTTTGATGTTTAGTATGATGTTTGGATTGATGTCTGATTTTATGATTGGTTTGATGTTTAGTATGATGTTTGGTTTGATGTTTGATTTGATGATTGGTTTGATGTTTAGTATGATGTTTGGTTTGATGTCTGATTTTATGATTGGTTTGATGTTTAGTATGATGTTTGGTTTGATGTTTGATTTGATGATTGGTTTGATGTTTAGTATGATGTTTGGTTTGATGTCTGATTTTATGATTGGTTTGATGTTTAGTATGATGTTTGGTTTGATGTCTGATTTGATGATTGGTTTGATGTTTAGTATGATGTTTGGTTTGATGTTTGATTTGATGATTGGTTTGATGTTTTGTATGATGTTTGGTTTGATGTCTGATTTTATGATTGGTTTGATGTTTAGTATGATGTTTGGTTTGATGTTTGATTTGATGATTGGTTTGATGCTTAGTATGATGTTTGGTTTGATGTCTGATTTTATGATTGCTTTGATGTTTAGTATGATGTTTGGTTTGATGTCTGATTTTATGATTGGTTTGATGTTTAGTATGATGTTTGGTTTGATGTTTGATTTGATGATTGGTTTGATGTTTAGTATGATGTTTGGTTTGATTTCTGATTTTATGATTGGTTTGATATTTAGTATGATGTTTGGTTTGATGTCTGATTTTATGATTGGTTTGATGTTTAGTATGATGTTTGGTTTGATGTTTGATTTGATAATTGATTTGATGTTTAGCATGATGGTTGGATTGATGTCTGATTTTATGATTGGTTTGATGTTTAGTATGATGGTTGGTTTGATGTTTGATTTGATGATTGGTTTGATGTTTAGTATGATGTTTGGTTTGATGTCTGATTTTATTATTGGTTTGATGTTTAGTATGATGTTTGGTTTGATGTTTGATTTGATGATTGGTTTGATGTTTACTATGATGTTTGATTTGATGTCTGATTTTATGATTGGTTTGATGTTTAGTATGATGTTTGGTTTGATGTTTGATTTTATGATTGGTTTGATGTTTAGTATGAAGTTTGGTTTGATGTCTGATTTTATGATTGGTTTGATGTTTAGTATGATGATTGGTTTGATGTTTGATTTGATGATTGGTTTGATGTTTAGTATGATGTTTGGTTTAATGTCTGATTTTATGATTGGTTTGATGTTTAGTATGTTGTTTGGTTTGATGTTTGATTTGATGATTGGTTTGATGTTTAGTATGATGGTTGGTTTGATGTTTGATTTTATGATTGGTTTGATGTTTAGTATGATGTTTGGTTTGATGTTTTATTTGATGATTGGTTTGATGTTTAGTATGATGTTTGGTTTGATGACTGATTTTATGATTGGTTTGATGTTTAGTATGATGTTTGGTTTGATGTTTGATTTGATGACTGGTTTGATGTTTAGTATGATGTTTGGTTTGATGTCTGATTTTATGATTGGTTTGATGTTTAGTATGATGTTTGGTTTGATGTTTGATTTGATGATTGGTTTGATGTTTAGTATGATGTTTGGTTTGATGTCTGATTTTATGATTGGTTTGATGTTTAGTATGGTGTTTGGTTTGATGTTTGATTTGATGATTGGTTTGATGTTTAGTATGATGTTTGGTTTGATGTCTGATTTTATGATTGGTTTGATGTTTAGTATGATGTTTGGTTTGATGTCTGATTTTATGATTGGTTTGATGTTTAGTATGATGCTTGGTTTGATGTCTGATTTTATGATTGGTTTGATGTTTAGTATGATGTTTGGTTTGATGTCTGATTTTATGATTGGTTTGATGTTTAGTATGATGTTTGGTTTGATGTTTGATTTGATGATTGGTTTGATGTTTAGTATGATGTTTGGTTTGATGTCTGATTTTATGATTGGTTTGATGTTTAGTATGATGTTTGGTTTGATGTTTGATTTGATGATAGGTTTGATGTTTAGTATGATGTTTGGTTTGATGTCTGATTTTATGATTGGTTTGATGTTTAGTATGATGTTTGGTTTGATGTTTGATTTGATGATTGGTTTGATGTTTAGTATGATGTTTGGTTTGATGTTTGATTTGATGATTGGTTTGATACTTAGTATGATGGTTGGTTTGATGTCTGATTTTATGATTTGTTTGATGTTTAGTATGATGTTTGGTTTGATGTTTGATTTGATGATTGGTTTGATGTTTAGTATGATGTTTGGTTTGATGTCTGATTTTATGATTGGTTTGATGTTTAGTATGATGTTTGGTTTGATGTTTGATTTGATGATTGGTTTGATGTTTAGTATGATGTTTGGTTTGATGTCTGATTTTATGATTGGTTTGATGTTTAGTATGATGTTTGGTTTGATGTTTGATTTTATGATTGGTTTGATGTTTGGTATGATGTTTTGTTTGATGTCTGATTTTATGATTGGTTTGATGTTTAGTATGATGTTTGGTTTGATGTCTGATTTTATGATTGGTTTGATGTTTAGTATGATGTTTGGTTTGATGTCTGATTTTATGATTGGTTTGAGGTTTAGTATGATGTTTGGTTTGATGTCTGATTTTGTGATTGGTTTGATGTTTAGTATGATGTTTGGTTTGATGGCTGATTTTATGATTGGTTTGATGTTTAGTATGATGTTTGGTTTGATGTTTGATTTGATGATTGGTTTGATGTTTAGTATGATGTTTGGTTTGATGTCTGATTTGATGATTGGTTTGATGTTTAGTATGATGTTTGGTTTGATGTCTGATTTTATGATTGGTTTGATGTTTAGTATGATGTTTGGTTTGATGTTTGATTTGATGATTGGTTTGATGTTTAGTATGATGTTTGGTTTGATGTCTGATTTTATGATTGGTTTGATATTTAGTATGATGTTTGGTTTGATGTTTGATTTTATGATTGGTTTGATGTTTAGTATGATGTTTGGTTTGATGTCTGATTTTATGATTGGTTTGATGTTTAGTATGATGTTTGGTTTGATGTTTGATTTGATGATTGGTTTGATGTTTAGTATGATGTTTGGTTTGATGTCTGATTTTATGATTGGTTTGATGTTTAGTATGATGTTTGGTTTGATGTTTGATTTGATAATTGATTTGATGTTTAGCATGATGGTTGGATTGATGTCTGATTTTATGATTGGTTTGATGTTTAGTATGATGGTTGGTTTGATGTTTGATTTGATGATTGGTTTGATGTTTAGTATGATGTTTGGTTTGATGTCTGATTTTATGATTGGTTTGATGTTTAGTATGATGTTTGGTTTGATGTTTGATTTGATGATTGGTTTGATGTTTACTATGATGTTTGATTTGATGTCTGATTTTATGATTGGTTTGATGTTTAGTATGATGTTTGGTTTGATGTTTGATTTTATGATTGGTTTGATGTTTAGTATGAAGTTTGGTTTGATGTCTGATTTTATGATTGGTTTGATGTTTAGTATGATGATTGGTTTGATGTTTGATTTGATGATTGGTTTGATGTTTAGTATGATGTTTGGTTTAATGTCTGATTTTATGATTGGTTTGATGTTTAGTATGTTGTTTGGTTTGATGTTTGATTTGATGATTGGTTTGATGTTTAGTATGATGGTTGGTTTGATGTTTGATTTTATGATTGGTTTGATGTTTAGTATGATGTTTGGTTTGATGTTTTATTTGATGATTGGTTTGATGTTTAGTATGATGTTTGGTTTGATGACTGATTTTATGATTGGTTTTATGTTTAGTATGATGTTTGGTTTGATGTTTGATTTGATGACTGGTTTGATGTTTAGTATGATGTTTGGTTTGATGTCTGATTTTATGATTGGTTTGATGTTTAGTATGATGTTTGGTTTGATGTCTGATTTGATGATTGGTTTGATGTTTAGTATGATGTTTGGTTTGATGTCTGATTTTATGATTGGTTTGATGTTTAGTATGGTGTTTGGTTTGATGTTTGATTTGATGATTGGTTTGATGTTTAGTATGATGTTTGGTTTGATGTCTGATTTTATGATTGGTTTGATGTTTAGTATGATGTTTGGTTTGATGTCTGATTTTATGATTGGTTTGATGTTTAGTATGATGCTTGGTTTGATGTCTGATTTTATGATTGGTTTGATGTTTAGTATGATGTTTGGTTTGATGTCTGATTTTATGATTGGTTTGATGTTTAGTATGATGTTTGGTTTGATGTTTGATTTGATGATTGGTTTGATGTTTAGTATGATGTTTGGTTTGATGTCTGATTTTATGATTGGTTTGATGTTTAGTATGATGTTTGGTTTGATGTTTGATTTGATGATAGGTTTGATGTTTAGTATGATGTTTGGTTTGATGTCTGATTTTATGATTGGTTTGATGTTTAGTATGATGTTTGGTTTGATGTTTGATTTGATGATTGGTTTGATGTTTAGTATGATGTTTGGTTTGATGTTTGATTTGATGATTGGTTTGATACTTAGTATGATGGTTGGTTTGATGTCTGATTTTATGATTTGTTTGATGTTTAGTATGATGTTTGGTTTGATGTTTGATTTGATGATTGGTTTGATGTTTAGTATGATGTTTGGTTTGATGTCTGATTTTATGATTGGTTTGATGTTTAGTATGATGTTTGGTTTGATGTTTGATTTGATGATTGGTTTGATATTTAGTATGATGTTTGGTTTGATGTCTGATTTTATGATTGGTTTGATGTTTAGTATGATGTTTGGTTTGATGTTTGATTTTATGATTGGTTTGATGTTTGGTATGATGTTTTGTTTGATGTCTGATTTTATGATTGGTTTGATGTTTAGTATGATGTTTGGTTTGATGTCTGATTTTATGATTGGTTTGATGTTTAGTATGATGTTTGGTTTGATGTCTGATTTTATGATTGGTTTGAGGTTTAGTATGATGTTTGGTTTGATGTCTGATTTTGTGATTGGTTTGATGTTTAGTATGATGTTTGGTTTGATGGCTGATTTTATGATTGGTTTGATGTTTAGTATGATGTTTGGTTTGATGTTTGATTTGATGATTGGTTTGATGTTTAGTATGATGTTTGGTTTGATGTCTGATTTGATGATTGGTTTGATGTTTAGTATGATGTTTGGTTTGATGTCTGATTTTATGATTGGTTTGATGTTTAGTATGATGTTTGGTTTGATGTTTGATTTGATGATTGGTTTGATGTTTAGTATGATGTTTAGTTTGATGTCTGATTTTATGATTGGTTTGATATTTAGTATGATGTTTGGTTTGATGTTTGATTTTATGATTGGTTTGATGTTTAGTATGATGTTTGGTTTGATGTCTGATTTTATGATTGGTTTGATGTTTAGTATGATGTTTGGTTTGATGTTTGATTTGATGATTGGTTTGATGTTTAGGATGATGTTTGGTTTGATGTCTGATTTTATGATTGGTTTGATGATTAGTATGATGTTTGGTTTGATGTTTGATTTAATAATTGGTTTGATGTTTAGTATGATGTCTGGATTGATGTCTGATTTTATGATTGGTTTGATGTTTAGTATGATGTTTGGTTTGATGTTTGATTTGATGATTGGTTTGATGTTTAGTATGATGTTTGGTTTGATGTCTGATTTTATGATTGGTTTGATGTTTAGTATGATGTTTGGTTTGATGTTTGATTTGAGGATTGGTTTGATGTTTAGTATGATGTTTGGTTTGATGTCTGATTTTATGATTGGTTTGATGTTTAGTATGATGTTTGGTTTGATGTCTGATTTTATGATTGGTTTGATGTTTAGTATGATGTTTGGTTTGATGTTTGATTTGATGATTGGTTTGATTTTTGTATGATGTTTGGTTTGATGTCTGATTTTATGATTGGTTTGATGTTTAGTATGATGTTTGGTTTGATGTTTGATTTGATGATTGGTTTGATGTTTAGTATGATGTTTGGTTTGATGTCTGATTTTATGATTGGTTTGATGTTTAGTATGATGTTTGGTTTGATGTCTGATTTTATGATTGGTTTGATGTTTAGTATGATGTTTGGTTTGATGTTTGATTTGATGATTGGTTTGATGTTTAGTATGATGTTTGGTTTGATGTCTGATTTTATGATTGGTTTGATATTTAGTATGATGTTTGGTTTGATGTTTGATTTTATGATTGGTTTGATGTTTAGTATGATGTTTGGTTTGATTTCTGATTTTATGATTGGTTTGATGTTTAGTATGATGTTTGGTTTGATGTTTGATTTGATGATTGGTTTGATGTTTAGTATGATGTTTGGTTTGATGTCTGATTTTATGATTGGTTTGATGTTTAGTATGATGTTTGGTTTGATGTTTGATTTGATAATTGGTTTGATGTTTAGTATGATGTTTGGATTGATGTCTTATTTTATGATTGGTTTGATGTTTAGTATGATGTTTGGTTTGATGTTTGATTTGATGATTGGTTTGATGTTAAGTATGATGTTTGGTTTGATGTCTGATTTTATGATTGGTTTGATGTTTAGTATGATGTTTGGTTTGATGTTTGATTTGATGATTGGTTTGATGTTTAGTATGATGTTTGATTTGATGTCTGATTTTATGATTGGTTTGATGTTTAGTATGATGTTTGGTTTGATGTTTGATTTTATGATTGGTTTGATGTTTAGTATGATGATTGGTTTGATGTTTGATTTTATGATTGGTTTGATGTTTAGTATGATGTTTGGTTTCATGTCTGATTTGATGATTGGTTTGATGTTTAGTATGATGTTTGGTTTGATGTTTGATTTGATGATTGGTTTGATTTTTGTATGATGTTTGGTTTGATGTCTGATTTTATGATTGGTTTGATGTTTAGTATGATGTTTGGTTTGATGTTTGATTTGATGATTGGTTTGATGTTTAGTATGATGTTTGGTTTGATGTCTTATTTTATGATTGGTTTGATGTTTAGTATGATGTTTGGTTTGATGTCTGATTTTATGATTGGTTTGATGTTTAGTATGATGTTTGGTTTGATGTTTGATTTGATGATTGGTTTGATGTTTAGTATGATGTTTGGTTTGATGTCTGATTTTATGATTGGTTTGATATTTAGTATGATGTTTGGTTTGATGTTTGATTTTATGATTGGTTTGATGTTTAGTATGATGTTTGGTTTGATGTCTGATTTTATGATTGGTTTGATGTTTTGTATGATGTTTGGTTTGATGTCTGATTTTATGATTGGTTTGATGTTTAGTATGATGTTTGGTTTTATGTCTGATTTTATGATTGGTTTGATGTTTAGTATGATGTTTGTGTTTGATTTTGATTTTATGATTGGTTTGATATTTAGTATGATGTTTGGTTTGATGTCTGATTTTATGATTGGTTTGATGTTTAGTATGATGTTTGGTTTGATGTTTTATTTGATGATTGGTTTGATGTTTAGTATGATGTTTGGTTTGATGTCTGATTTTATGATTGGTTTGATGTTTAGTATGATTTTTGGTTTGATGTCTGATTTTATGATTGGTTTGATGTTTAGTATGATGTTTGGTTTGATGTCTGATTTTATGATTGGTTTGATGTTTAGTATGATGTTTGGTTTGATGTTTGATTTTATGATTGGTTTGATGTTTAGTATGATGTTTGGTTTGATGTCTGATTTTATGATTGGTTTGATGTTTAGTATGATGTTTGGTTTGATGTTTCATTTGAGTATTGGTTTGATGTTTAGTATGATGTTTGGTTTGATGTCTGATTTTATGATTGGTTTGATGTTTAGTATGATGTTTGGTTTGATGTCTGATTTTATGATTGGTTTGATGTTTAGTATGATGTTTGGTTTGATGTTTGATTTGATGATTGGTTTGATGTTTAGTATGATGTTTGGTTTGATGTCTGATTTTATGATTGGTTTGATGTTTAGTATGATGGTTTGTTTGATGTCTGATTTTATGATTGGTTTGATGTTTAGTATTATGTTTGGTTTTATGTCTGATTTGATGATTGGTTTGATGTTTAGTATGATGTTTGGTTTGATGTTTGATTTGATGATTGGTTTGATGTTTAGTATGATGTTTGGTTTGATGTTTGATTTGATGATTGGTTTGATGTTTAGTATGATGTTTGGTTTGATGTCTGATTTTATGATTGGTTTGATGTTTAGTATGATGGTTTGTTTGATGTCTGATTTTATGATTGGTTTGATGTTTAGTATGATGTTTGGTTTTATGTCTGATTTGATGATTGGTTTGATGTTTAGTATGATGTTTGGTTTTATGTCTGATTTTATGATTGGTTTGATGTTTAGTATGATGTTTGGTTTGATGTTTGATTTGATGATTGGTTTGATGTTTAGTATGATGTTTGGTTTGATGTCTGATTTTATGATTGGTTTGATGTTTAGTATGATGGTTTGTTTGATGTTTGATTTGATGATTGGTTTGATGTTTTGTATGATGTTTGGTTTGATGTCTGATTTTATGATTGGTTTGATGTTTAGTATGATGTTTGTGTTTGATTTTGATTTTATGATTGGTTTGATATTTAGTATGATGTTTGGTTTGATGTCTGATTTTATGATTGGTTTGATGTTTAGTATGATGTTTGGTTTGATGTTTGATTTTATGATTGGTTTGATGTTTAGTATGATGTTTGGTTTGATGTCTGATTTTATGATTGGTTTGATGTTTAGTATGATGTTTGGTTTGATGTTTCATTTGAGTATTGGTTTGATGTTTAGTATGATGTTTGGTTTGATGTCTGATTTTATGATTGGTTTGATGTTTAGTATGATGTTTGGTTTGATGTCTGATTTTATGATTGGTTTGATGTTTAGTATGATGTTTGGTTTGATGTTTGATTTGATGATTGGTTTGATGTTTAGTATGATGTTTGGTTTGATGTTTGATTTTATGATTGGTTTGATGTTTAGTATGATGGTTTGTTTGATGTCTGATTTTATGATTGGTTTGATGTTTAGTATTATGTTTGGCTTGATGTATGATTTGATGATTGGTTTGATGTTTAGTATGATGTTTGGTTTGATGTCTGATTTTATGATTGGTTTGATGTTTAGTATGATGTTTGGTTTGATGTTTTATTTTATGATAGGTTTGATGTTTAGTATGATGTTTGGTTGTATGTCTGATTTTATGATTGGTTTGATGTTTAGTATGATGTTTGGTTTCATGTCTGATTTGATGATTGGTTTGATGTTTAGTATGATGTTTGGTTTGATGTTTGATTTGATGATTGGTTTGATTTTTGTATGATGTTTGGTTTGATGTCTGATTTTATGATTGGTTTGATGTTTAGTATGATGTTTGGTTTGATGTTTGATTTGATGATTGGTTTGATGTTTAGTATGATGTTTGGTTTGATGTCTGATTTTATGATTGGTTTGATGTTTAGTATGATGTTTGGTTTGATGTCTGATTTTATGATTGGTTTGATGTTTAGTATGATGTTTGGTTTGATGTTTGATTTGATGATTGGTTTGATGTTTAGTATGATGTTTGGTTTGATGTCTGATTTTATGATTGGTTTGATATTTAGTATGATGTTTGGTTTGATGTTTGATTTTATGATTGGTTTGATGTTTAGTATGATGTTTGGTTTGATGTCTGATTTTATGATTGGTTTGATGTTTAGTATGATGTTTGGTTTGATGTCTGATTTTATGATTGGTTTGATGTTTAGTATGATGTTTGGTTTTATGTCTGATTTTATGATTGGTTTGATGTTTAGTATGATGTTTGTGTTTGATTTTGATTTTATGATTGGTTTGATATTTAGTATGATGTTTGGTTTGATGTCTGATTTTATGATTGGTTTGATGTTTAGTATGATGTTTGGTTTGATGTTTTATTTGATGATTGGTTTGATGTTTAGTATGATGTTTGGTTTGATGTCTGATTTTATGATTGGTTTGATGTTTAGTATGATTTTTGGTTTGATGTCTGATTTTATGATTGGTTTGATGTTTAGTATGATGTTTGGTTTGATGTCTGATTTTATGATTGGTTTGATGTTTAGTATGATGTTTGGTTTGATGTTTGATTTTATGATTGGTTTGATGTTTAGTATGATGTTTGGTTTGATGTCTGATTTTATGATTGGTTTGATGTTTAGTATGATGTTTGGTTTGATGTTTCATTTGAGTATTGGTTTGATGTTTAGTATGATGTTTGGTTTGATGTCTGATTTTATGATTGGTTTGATGTTTAGTATGATGTTTGGTTTGATGTCTGATTTTATGATTGGTTTGATGTTTAGTATGATGTTTGGTTTGATGTTTGATTTGATGATTGGTTTGATGTTTAGTATGATGTTTGGTTTGATGTCTGATTTTATGATTGGTTTGATGTTTAGTATGATGGTTTGTTTGATGTCTGATTTTATGATTGGTTTGATGTTTAGTATGATGTTTGGTTTTATGTCTGATTTGATGATTGGTTTGATGTTTAGTATGATGTTTGGTTTGATGTTTGATTTGATGATTGGTTTGATGTTTAGTATGATGTTTGGTTTGATGTTTGATTTGATGATTGGTTTGATGTTTAGTATGATGTTTGGTTTGATGTCTGATTTTATGATTGGTTTGATGTTTAGTATGATGGTTTGTTTGATGTCTGATTTTATGATTGGTTTGATGTTTAGTATGATGTTTGGTTTTATGTCTGATTTGATGATTGGTTTGATGTTTAGTATGATGTTTGGTTTTATGTCTGATTTTATGATTGGTTTGATGTTTAGTATGATGTTTGGTTTGATGTTTGATTTGATGATTGGTTTGATGTTTAGTATGATGTTTGGTTTGATGTCTGATTTTATGATTGGTTTGATGTTTAGTATGATGGTTTGTTTGATGTTTGATTTGATGATTGGTTTGATGTTTTGTATGATGTTTGGTTTGATGTCTGATTTTATGATTGGTTTGATGTTTAGTATGATGTTTGTGTTTGATTTTGATTTTATGATTGGTTTGATATTTAGTATGATGTTTGGTTTGATGTCTGATTTTATGATTGGTTTGATGTTTATTATGATGTTTGGTTTGATGTTTGATTTGATGATTGGTTTGATGTTTAGTATGATGTTTGGTTTGATGTCTGATTTTATGATTGGTTTGATGTTTAGTATGATGTTTGGTTTGATGTTTCATTTGAGTATTGGTTTGATGTTTAGTATGATGTTTGGTTTGATGTCTGATTTTATGATTGGTTTGATGTTTAGTATGATGTTTGGTTTGATGTCTGATTTTATGATTGGTTTGATGTTTAGTATGATGTTTGGTTTGATGTTTGATTTGATGATTGGTTTGATGTTTAGTATGATGTTTGGTTTGATGTTTGATTTTATGATTGGTTTGATGTTTAGTATGATGGTTTGTTTGATGTCTGATTTTATGATTGGTTTGATGTTTAGTATTATGTTTGGCTTGATGTATGATTTGATGATTGGTTTGATGTTTAGTATGATGTTTGGTTTGATGTCTGATTTTATGATTGGTTTGATGTTTAGTATGATGTTTGGTTTGATGTTTTATTTTATGATAGGTTTGATGTTTAGTATGATGTTTGGTTGTATGTCTGATTTGATGATTGGTTTGATGTTTAGTATGATGTTTGGTTTGATGTTTGATTTGATGATTGGTTTGATGTTTAGTATGATGTTTGGTTTGATGTCTGATTTTATGATTGGTTTGATGTTTAGTATGATGTTTGGTTTGATGTTTGATTTGATGATTGGTTTGATGTTTAGTATGATGTTTGGTTTGATGTCTGATTTTATGATTGGTTTGATGTTTAGTATGATGTTTGGTTTGATGTTTGATTTGATGATTGGTTTGATGTGTTGTATGATGTTTGGTTTGATGTCTGATTTTATAATTGGTTTGATGTTTAGTATGATGTTTGGTTTGATGTCTGATTTTATGATTGGTTTGATGTTTAGTATGATGTTTGGTTTTATGTCTGATTTTATGATTGGTTTGATGTTTAGTATGATGTTTGTGTTTGATGTTTGATTTTATGATTGGTTTGATGTTTAGTATGATGTTTGGTTTGATGTCTGATTTTATGATTGGTTTGATGTTTAGTATGATGATTGGTTTGATGTTTGATTTGATGATTGGTTTGATGTTTAGTATGATGTTTGGTGTGATGTCTGATTTTATGATTGGTTTGATGTTTAGTATGATGTTTGGTTTGATGTTTGATTTGATGATTGGTTTGATGTTTAGTATGATGTTTGGTTTGATGTCTGATTTTATGATTGGTTTGATGTTTAGTATGATGTTTGGTTTGATGTTTGATTTGATGATTGGTTTGATGTTTAGTATGATGTTTGGTTTGATGTCTGATTTTATGATTGGTTTGATGTTTAGTATGATGTTTGGTTTGATGTCTGATTTTATGATTGGTTTGATGTTTAGTATGATGTTTGGTTTGATGTCTGATTTTATGATTGGTTTGATGTTTAGTATGATGTTTGGTTTGATGTCTGATTTTATGATTGGTTTGATGTTTAGTATGATGTTTAGTTTGATGTTTGATTTGATGATTGGTTTGATGTTTGGTATGATGTTTGGTTTGATGTCTGATTTTATGATTGGTTTGATGTTTAGTATGATGTTTGGTTTGATGTTGTATTTGATGATTGGTTTGATGTTTAGTATGATGTTTGGTTTGATGTCTGATTTTATGATTGGTTTGATGTTTAGTATGATGTTTGGTTTGATGTTTGATTTGATGATTGGTTTGATGTTTAGTATGATGTTTGGTTTGATGTTTGATTTTATGATTGGTTTGATGTTTAGTATGATGTTTGGTTTGATGTCTGATTTTATGATTGGTTTGATGTTTAGTATGATGTTTGGTTTGATGTTTGATTTTATGATTGGTTTGATGTTTAGTATGATGTTTGGTTTGATGTCTGATTTTATGATTGGTTTGATGTTTAGTATGATGTTTAGTTTGATGTTTGATTTGATGATTGGTTTGATGTTTGGTATGATGTTTGGTTTGATGTCTGATTTTATGATTGGTTTGATGTTTAGTATGATGTTTGGTTTGATGTCTGATTTTATGATTGGTTTGATGTTTAGTATGATGTTTGGTTTGATGTCTGATTTTATGATTGGTTTGATGTTTAGTATGATGTTTGGTTTGATGTTTGATTTGATGATTGGTTTGATGTTTAGTATGATGTTTGGTTTGATGTTTGATTTTATGATTGGTTTGATGTTTAGTATGATGTTTGGTTTGATGTCTGATTTTATGATTGGTTTGATGTTTAGTATGATGTTTGGCTTGATGTTTGATGTGATGATTGGTTTGATGTTTAGTATGATGTTTGGTTTGATGTCTGATTTTATGATTGGTTTGATGTTTAGTATGATGTTTGGTTTGATGTTTGATTTTATGATTGGTTTGATGTTTAGTATGATGTTTTGTTTGATGTCTGATTTTATGATTGGTTTGATGTTTAGTATGATGTTTGGTTTGATGTTTGATTTGATGATTGGTTTGATGTTTAGTATGATGTTTGGTTTGATGTCTGATTTGATGATTGGTTTGATGTTTAGTATGATGTTTGGTTTGATGTTTGATTTGATGATTGGTTTGATGTTTAGTATGATGTTTGGTTTGATGTCTGATTTGATGATTGGTTTGATGTTTAGTATGATGTTTGGTTGGATGTCTGATTTTATGATTGGTTTGATGTTTAGTATGATGTTTGGTTTGATGTCTGATTTTATGATTGGTTTGATGTTTAGTATGATGTTTGGTTTGATGTTTGATTTGATGATTGGTTTGATGTTTAGTATGATTTTTGGTTTGATGTCTGATTTGATGATTGGTTTGATGTTTAGTATGATGATTGGTTTGATGTTTGATTTGATGATTGGTTTGATGTTTAGTATGATGTTTGGTTTGATGTCTGATTTTATGATTGGTTTGATGTTTAGTATGATGTTTGGGTCGATGTTTGATTTGATGATTGGTTTTATGTTTAGTATCATGTTTGGTTTGGTGTCTGATTTGATGATTGGTTTGATGTTTAGTATGATGTTTGGTTTGATGTCTGATTTTATGATTGGTTTGATGTTTAGTATGATGTTTGGTTTGATGTCTGATTTTATGATTGGTTTGATGTTTAGTATGATGTTTGGTTTGATGTCTGATGTTATGATTGGTTTGATGTTTAGTATGATGTTTGGTTTGATGTCTGATTTTATGATTGGTTTGATGTTTAGTATGATGTTTGGTTTGATGTTTGATTTTATGATTGGTTTGATGTTTAGTATGATGTTTCGTTTGATGTCTGATTTTATGATTGGTTTGATGTTTAGCATGATGTTTGGTTTGATGTCTGATGTTATGATTGGTTTGATGTTTAGTATGATGTTTGGCTTGATGTCTGATTTTATGATTGGTTTGATGTTTAGTATGATGTTTGGTTTGATGTCTGATTTTATGATTGGTTTGATGTTTAGTATGATGTTTGGTTTGATGTTTGATTTGATGATTGGTTTGATGTTTAGTATGATGTTTGGTTTGATGTCCGATTTTATGATTGGTTTGATGTTTAGTATGATGTTTGGTTTGATGTCTGATTTTATGATTGGTTTGATGTTTAGTATGATGTTTGGTTTGATGTCTGATTTTATGATTGGTTTGATGTTTAGTATGATGTTTGGCTTGATGTTTGATTTGATGATTGGTTTGATGTTTAGTATGATGTTTGGTTTGATGTCTGATTTTATGATTGGTTTGATGTTTAGTATGATGTTTGGTAGGATGTCTGATTTTATGATTGGTTTGATGTTTAGTATGATGTTTTGTCTGATGTCTGATTTTATGATTGGTTTGATGTTTCGTATGATGTTCGGTTTGATGTTTGATTTGATGATTGGTTTGATGTTTAGTATGATGTTTGGTTTGATGTCTGATTTTATGATTGGTTTGATGTTTAGTATGATGTTTGGTTTGATGTTTGATTTGATGATTGGTTTGATGTTTAGTATGATGTTTGGGTTAAGGTCTGATTTTATGATTGGTTTGATGTTTGGTATGATGTTTGGTTTGATGTCTGATGTTATGATTGGTTTGATTTTTAGTATGATGATTGGTTTGATGTTTGATTTGATGATTGGTTTGATGTTTAGTATGATGTTTGGTTTGATTTCTGATTTTATGATTGGTTTGATGTTTAGTATGATGTTTTGTTTGATGTCTGATTTTATGATTGGTTTGATGTTTAGTATGATGTTTGGTTTGATGTCTGATTTTATGATTGGTTTGATGTTTAGTATGATGTTTGGTTTGATGTCTGATTTTATGATTGGTTTGAGGTTTAGTATGATGTTTGGTTTGATGTCTGATTTTGTGATTGGTTTGATGTTTAGTATGATGTTTGGTTTGATGGCTGATTTTATGATTGGTTTGATGTTTAGTATGATGTTTGGTTTGATGTCTGATTTTATGATTGGTTTGATATTTAGTATGATGTTTGGTTTGATGTCTGATTTTATGATTGGTTTGATGTTTAGTATGATGTTTGGTTTTATGTCTGCTTTTATTATTGGTTTGATGTTTAGTATTATTTTGGTTTGATGTCTGATTTTATGATTGGTTTGATGTTTAGTATGATGTTTGGTTTGATGTTTGATTTGATGATTGGTTTGATGTTTAGTATGATGTTTGGTTTGATGTCTGATTTTATGATTGGTTTGATGTTTAGTATGATGTTGGGTTGGATGTCTGATTTTATGATTGGTTGTATGTTTGGTTTGATTTTTTATTACCGCGACTGCCTATGCTAGATAGTAGTGAATTTTTTTTACAAAGGGATCACCACGTATCAAGTCCCTGTAATCCAGTAGTAATCGCTTGTGATGGAAATTTGGTGTAATTATATTATTTACGACAGCAGTTCAATAAGAAATTGTTTACATTGTAGTCAGCTAGAAAGCAGACCAGCGGAATAGAGTTCCAGGGGCGCGCAGTTTTGGAAAGAGGCTTTGTTCATGGAATCCATGTTTAGGTTAAGGCATCGGTACAGAGTGAGAGAAATTATTGATAGTTAATTTGGCTAGGCGAGTTTTTTTTGTGTGAAAGATTCACAAGGGGGAACTATAGATTGAAGCTCACACTTGCCATGAAAAAAAAACGATAACACAGAGATAGGCTTGCAATGTCTCTTCTGTGACAAAGAGGTTGCAGAGATGAAAAAGGGCATCACCTATTCGATTACAAATTCAGTTTTGAATTCTGTCATGGTAGAATAGAGTTTTCCAAGCAGCTTCTTCCCAGATGTGGCAACAGTATTCCATCCTAGGACGCATTTTGCTTTTATACAGATAGAGAATTTCATCGGCAGTGAGATATCTACTGGAGCAGTAGAATGATCTAACCAATTTTCCAGCGACTTTGCCAAAGGATTTATTGTATGTGTTCCATTTCAGATCAATAATAAAGCTTGTCTAAACATGAAGCGTCCTCAGAGCGAGAGCCGTTCATTTCAATAGGATCCAGACGTGAGTCAGTACGTTGATGATTGGGAAGAGAAATGCATTAACATTAATAAGTCACATTTTCCCCATTGCACCACGTGCTGAAGACCAGAGGAGAGAAAATCAGAGTTCTTGACCATTTCCGGCCTCTGAAGTGTTGCCATAGATGGTTGTGTCGTCTGCATAAATGTCTACGAATGCTCTAATAATGTTATTTGGGAGATCGTTTATGAAGATCAGGAAGAGAGTTGCACCCAAGATGGAAGTTATGTTGAATACACTCAGACGCGTGTAAAAAATATTGCAGTTGTTTCATGTCGACCTGTTTAAACTTTGGGGTGTTAAAAACACGAGGAATATTGAGTGCCTGGGAAAATAAGAATTTAGAGAAAGTCTCAAATAACATTGCTTAAAGTTATCGAGAAGGATCTCACAGACACACTGCATATCAACATCTATGGTGAAACTTTGGACCAAACAATTTCAAGACTTGAACATGCAACTGAGGATAGAAAAGTTTGGACAACTTCTATTAAGAACATCATGGACAGAAATATCTGAAGATGTAAAGACGATTAGCTACGAATGTAACGTTACACACGTGTTAATATGTATGGACTCAACATGTTGTAGACTCCGTCGCAAGGTACAACGACAAGGAAGTGGAAAAAAATTCAAATTACTGTTTCCAGTTGTAACAAAGGATCTTTATTATTCCTTCTCCCGCCACGCGTAACTTCCGGTCTCAGCTATGACGTCAGCCACGTGCCTCTAATCGTGATCTTCGATTTGTGCACCTGTTCTTCTTTTTCTTTTTCCTTGCCGTGACGTCACTTCACACACAGTTGTCATTACAAACAGTTGTTATACGCACGTTCGCGCGCTGTTACATGAATTCGTGTCTTTATTGTCTTCATCTTGGCATTGTGAATTTTGTCAGTGCTTCCATGAATTCTACTCTATTCATTAATAATGGTGGAAGGCTTTTTAACTCAAATAAACAAATAATAATATTTAATAAGAATTTACTACTTCTTCTTCCGTAAAAACTATTATTCATATTCATTTAATAAATAAAACGAATATGTATCTTCCCTAGTTGTTAATTGAAAATTATAGCTATTCAATTCTATATTAAATCCTAAATATTATCTGTCTTATTAATGTAAAAAAAAATATTTAAAAACTAAGTAGTCTTCAAGTCAATAAAAACGAATGTCAAATTGTGGAACAAATAAAATCTAAGTAGAGATTTCATCAAACTTTAGGTCAAATATTTTCGTCAGTATTTTTTTTTTTTTTACTTATATAGGTTGACCCCAAAAAAACAGAGGACATTCTATTGTTTTTCTATGCATTTTACAGTCAACGGAGAAAAAAAAAGGCCAAAGACCCTAGTGTTTTGATGTGATGTTTTGAATATAATAAACTAGTTATGACCAAAGCTTCACTTCATTCGGACAAAACACTAAGAAATAGGGCCTAATTAGAGTTGGGGCCCATTTTTGGGGGACATCCTGTATAAGGCATATCGCCACTTGGGCGTAAAGGGCTACTATTTGGGACCATGCCTTGGAAAGATTTACAAGATGCTGTTTTACGTTACATTTAAACTTCTGCATATCAGTACAGCCAGGGAAGCTGGTAGCAGGAAGGAAATTCCAAAGTCTAGCTGTTCGAGGAAATAAACTATTAGATTAGAAAACTTCCTGCCATTAATGGATCTCAACAGTGAAGTGGCGAGATTTTCTTACTAAGCGGGTTTGTCTGGAATATCTACGTCGAGTGGCCACAAGTACAACGAGTTCATCAGAGCACATGCCATTAAAATATATTTTAAACCAGGCACAGAAATGCAACAATGCGGCGATGAGACAACGGTTTGAGCTTACTTGAGAAAGTAGGACCTATTCGATTGAAAACTCTTTTTTGTACTCTATCCAAGAGACTAGTGATAGATGCACCAGCCCATGTATGGAAGCAATACTCCATGCATAGACAAATGGTGACTTTATAGAGGTATAGGATACTCTCGGTTTCAAGTAATCTTCTAGCTCAATAGAGGATTACCATTGTTTTAAACATAAATAAATCACGTCTTATTTCGAAATGTCGTAGATCTTAACTACGTTTAGAAATGGAAAATAGAGCGTTGCACAAACCGGACGTTGAAATCTCATGATCTTTAATCTGGCATTCTATTAATAAAACTTTATAAATTTCTCATGAACTGATCCTAAACTATTGCCTTAATTTAGTCTCATCCTCCATAGAAGACCTTTAGAAAAGTCGTCCTAATAGAGTCATTTTTCAATCGCACTCCTTATTTACGCACCATTTTTTTGTGTTTTTTTTTAATATATTTTAGAAGTGTATATTAGTTTCTGTTAGTTATCACACTTTTTCATCTTTACTAATATCTGTTAAAATTGTAACAATAAAACTCTCAATAATTAATAATAATGACACTGCACTCAGTGGAAGTGAGGAAGCATGGCTGTGGAAATCTGTTTACCCGAATACGATGTCCAGCATGTTAAAAATATACCATTTGTTGTAAAAATCTAATGGATAAACATCTGAAGAAGTTGGTGGGGACAGGATATTTTTACGGAAACATAAATCGTAAAATTGCCAACTAATTAATGAAACAGCTGTAATGGAAAAATCAAGGAAATAAACGAAGGTCATAAAAAATAAAACGTGAGTCTTTGAATTTTCAACAAAACTTTGCACTATATATATATATATATATATATATATATATATATATATATATATATATACATATATATATATATATATATATATAGTGTGTGTGTGTGTGTATTTATATATGTATATATCATCTCAGCCCCTTTAAGAACTCGGTTCCTTTTGTCGGGCACTCTAAGTTGAAAGAAGTCAGTCACTTAAGCTTACATGCGCAGATCATGATGTTATAACCATAAGATCATTCTCGCCGCCATTACATTTACACTTTATATAAATATTAATTTCAACTGCATTTCTCACAGCTAACGTTGATCGTGAAGTTTGTTCTTTGCTAATAGAATCAGAGATGGCTTCGTGGCCGAGTTCGCAACTCCCGATCGGATGTAATCGTAACTCCCTGAACTGATGATTTTCGAAATGGATGATTTTCGATGATTGTCTGTCGGTAGTAAAATAATTATAGTAATAATTATATATATATATATATATATATATATATTTACCAGTGCTGAAAAAAACGAACTAGAGTGCTCAATGTGTAGCCAGAGCACTATATAAGAAATTTATTACTGTGAGGCCAGAATGAGTTTATATATTGTTTCAACTAGAGGGAGATCCTCAAACAGAGGAAATATCCAACTAGCATCGTCAGAATTCATAGATGGACTCTAATAGTCCTCGCAGGACAAAAAATGTTTTAAATAATAATAAAATAACAATAACAAAAACTGGCAAGGACTACTATTGACTGTAACCAGTTATACAGTCCTTTTTAAATTTTCATCTCTATTTTTCTCCTTATGTACTGAATATTTGTTAAAGAAACCTATATAAAATATGTTCCTTATTAAATTTTAAAGATTTTCTATTCTGAAAAAAGTTTAAAAAATTTAATCTTAAAAGTTATTTTAAAATTTTTGTTAGAAAAAATCCAGGTTTTCTCATTATTCAGACCTGTAGTACAAAGAGGGGGTTGCAAAAAATGAGTTGTGGTGTGAGGATAAATACAAACTAAAACCGAGAGAATATTCAGACCTGTAATAATTCAAAGAGGGGGTTGCAAAAATGAGTTGTGGTGTGAGGAGAAATACAAACTGAAATATAGAGAAGGAGAGTTTTAAAAAGATAAGATACAAGCTAGAAAAGCATTTCATCCAAGGCATGAAAATTGTTAAACAAAATGTTTTTACTATGAGCTTAAGAATTAAAGGTACAAAATTCAATTTTAAATGTATTTATCTTCAAAGTGCACTTTTATTGCAATTTTGTTGCAATTTAAAAACATAATCTTTCATCTAGCTATTAATGATATAGATATAAAATTTTCAATGATTTTTTAAGTACACAGAATGTACATTACATAAAATAAATCCGAGGTAATATTTTGATTCAATTAAAATTACATTTTATAACTTACTTTGTAAAATTTATAAAAGTGCCCTTTGAAGATAAATAAATTTCAAATTGAATCTTGTACCTTTATTTTTAAAGTCTATAGTAAAAACAGTTTGTTTAAGAATTTACATGCCTTGGATGAAATGCTTTTCTAACTTGTATATATATATATATATATATATATATATATATATATATATATATATATATATATATATATATATGTATATCCTTGGGGAAAACAAGGAAAGATATATATATATATATATATATATATATATATATATATATATATATATATATCCTTGGGAAAACAAGGAAAGATATATATATATATATATATATATATATATATATATATATATATATAATTATAAAACTCAAATGATTCTGTAACGGGTGTTGTAACCCAGCATCCGGTTTACGACTTCCGGTTGCGCATGCGTACATAAACAAAGAATACACGCGACAATAAAACGTATTGTTTTACTGTGCACGTTTTCAGCGTGCAGATTGTTTTGTTTTTTCGCGTTTAAATTATCCAAATAGACAATTGTTAATACTTTCTGCATTTTTTCTACATCGTCCATTTCCGTATTATGTTTAAGTTATTTTAACGCAGTTTTCTTACAAATAAATCTACTTTAACACGTTGACAACCAAAAGAGCATTTTACAACGGGAATTTACTCACTGCCTTCATTTTTTAAATTTATTTTCTATTTTTAATGCACCTTTCTTAAAAAAATATTCATATATTTTCTTTTACACTACCAACATAAATAAATAACCCCGAAAATATGTTTTTTTTAATTCGCGTTACAAATAAATAATCAACGCGACAATAAAACGTATTGTTTTACTGAGTACGTTTATTAGCGTCACAGCGTCACAATTTTTTCATTTGGGGTTTCTTTTTTTTCGCGTTTAAATTAAAAGACGTATCAAAATTTAAATTTAACTTTAAGTATTATGGCATTTGTTCAGTACACATTTACCTACAAATATGGCAAACCACTTATAATTCAATGGCTGTAAGTTTTTTTTGTTCAAAAATAAACAATTATAAACAGAACGACTCATGGAAATCTATCTATATTCTTTGTTCATTTTAATATACTTTCATAGAAATGTCTCTGTTATGCAACAAAAAACTATTTTCTTTACGTGACAAGTGTCCTTCTCATACATTAATTCCATAGCTAATATAACATACTGACCCAATGGGTCACGTGTAGCACTATATCTCAGTGCCACGGCTGCTAACAAACTCTACAGCATGGTCGGGTGGTGATTTGGCCATAAGTGTAGAGATACAAAGAAATGCAATCCCAGAATTTCCTTTCTAGATCGATTCTTTTTCGGCCGGACAACATGGGGTAAATACATGTGTTTCTGTCTCTCCGTTAACGAGAGGGGTCACTCCCTTTCCATCAGCACTAGTTAGGATTATCTACATAGCTCAGTCTAATAATTTTTAAAGTTTAAGTATTGATTGCTTTTGATCATTTTTGTAAAACATTGTAAAATATTGTAATATATTTATGTATAGAAATAAAATAGTTAAGATGTCTCATAAATATTACGATTGTGCCGTGTTGTGTGTTTTATTGAGTCTGCCATGAATGCCTCCATCAAACAACGAAGTGGTCCGGAGGACGAAGAAAAAAACTTCCAACCAGAATGTCACCAGGGTGAAGAGGTTTTGTTGAGAAAATAAAGGAACCGCACCCACATTCAACATCGCAGGTATGATTTTTTTCTTGTTACACAGACCCTAATGACTGGCCATCTTCACATCTTCCCAAGACCGTTTCTAAGACAATTAGTGCAACATGTGAAGCCAGTCACACGCCAGTGACCGGCTGATCATGTTATACACGGGTACTCTAGTATATATATATATATATATATATATATATATATATATATATATATATATATATATATATATATATTTCTCTTTCCTTGTTTTCCCTCCTTTTTCTTTTATGTTAATTTTTCTCTTTTTCATTTACCTCGTTCTCTTTTCAAACTCTTCATTAATCCGACATTTTCATTTCCACAATCACACATACACATATCACCTCCCTAGCCCTTTCTCTCCATCTTACTTTCACTAGCATCTTTCAATAAGATCATAACAATGCTGAAATTTCTAATCTTCATCACTCTAGTCTTTATTAATATTATTATCATCACGAGCATCAAAACACTCGCCCCAATTCTAATAATTGGTGTTGTTAACCTCGTAATCTTCACCATCGTAGACTTTAATCATTCTTGTACTCCCAATTTGTTCCTAATTATCTCCCTTATCCAATCCGTAATATTACTGCAAATACGACTAGTACTAATACAACTTGTAAATGCTACATCACTAATACCATGGACATATGACGACTTGTTTTTACTATAAGCCTCTTGTGGAAGCGAACGATAATGGGTATACAGTAAAAGTAAATGAATAACTGAAAAAAAGAAAAAGAGAAAAAACGAATAAAAAAAGAGAAAAGTACAAAGAAGAAAAGAAGACGAAAGAAGAAGTAGAAGAAGAACAACAACAACACAATAACAACAAAGGTGAATAATAATAATAATAATAATAATAATAATAATAATAATAATAATAATAATAATAATAATAATAAACACAAGAAAATAGCAAATGCAGTCTCTGTGGACAAAGAGACGAGACGATAAACCATATAGTAAGTGAATGCAGCAAACTGGCTCAAAAAGAATACAAGAAGAGGCACGACCAAATGGGAAGGGCAGTACACTGGGAATTATGCAAACAACTGCATCTCGGACGCACAGACAAGTGGTACAAACTGATTAATGATTATCTGCTTCTTAGATAATGCGAAACAAAGTCCATTTCCTCTCCATTGTGTTAAAAATGGCCTTTTGTCTGCTTGACCATATCTAATCATCAAGCCAGATGGACAACTAAGACCGGAAGTCAAAAGGAATAGACAATTCTGACGATAACCCAATTTACATTGCTTGAATGATATAAGCAATTTGATTCTAAATTGTTTATTGACTCCCGAGTCTGATAAAGAAAGTTGTGTGATCGACTATGCGCATCTAACTTCGGATAGTACATCGGCTGAAACGTGAAAAGGAGAATAATAGTCTGGATATTACAAACTATTATAACTATTCAAACAGTTTAGAAAACCGTGTCTCTAAATGATGATAATACAATGAGTATTTTACTTAATTTAGTGGACGCCATATTACAAAAAAAAAAAAAGACATAAGGTGGGCATACGCAAAAGGCGCTAACCCCGGCAGATATAGTAAAGCTAAAAACGCCAAAAAGAAGTTAGGAACCTCGTGTGGGTTTTACCGAGAAAAAAAATGAGGGATAAAATGCCACGAGAAGAGAATAAATTTCGTTTAAAAATGATTTTGTCAAGATGTGCGATGCAGATGGATCAGCCGTGTCAAAGGAAGAAGCGGCGCTTTTCACAAAAAATGCATTCAATAAAATCAAAGCATAAAACTGGAATCTCGTATACACAAACTGCCTTGCAAAAAAAAAAAAAGAAAAAAAAATAGAGAATGACATTGAGTGGAATGAACACGGGGTGAAAATTCTATGCATTTGTATTTCAAGCGAGACCAGCATGTGCCATGGTTGGATTTCCTAAACTAGAAGAATGTAGAGTGATGTGAAAATCGGTATGTCGATCTTTAAAAAAAAAACAATATAACACACATAATAAGAAAAAAAAAAAAAAATGATTGAAATAAATATTCTTGCTTTATTTCTCCTGGGTCGATCAGATGAATGAAAACAAAAAATAAACCGATCAGGTCCTCTTTTATCAGTTTTAACCGAGCAAAACATTTCGCATGAATGAAGTTAATAAGTACTATCACTAACATAAGATACATGCACCTAATTAAAAACCTCTGGTTCTTCCAAAAAAAGACCGTTTGCAGGTATTGGCTTCCTTAAGTACAGCAAACATTGCTGTTATTGTTTTTCCCCTTTTCCTTTGCAAAACTCAATCATGTTCCGAAAAGCTCAAATAAATCAACATTTTTCTCTACAAAACAATCAAACTAAGCACCATGAATAAATATTTGAACATGTATAACGTTGCCCGGAAACTAACACACGCTGTGTCCAGTTTCAATCGGAAAGAAGACCAAGACAAAGAATAGGAAATAACTCTAACTCGCTTGTTCTTTGTAGCAACGACATTAATTTCCTCATTCTCTCTTTACAGCTGTGACGTCCATCAATTGATCGTCTTCTCGAGCGTCATCCACGTCTCAGATGTGATCGCGAATATTATCCACGTCTCTCCCCTGATCATGCTCTTTCTCTTTCTCTATAGCTTTTTTTTTTACACCGGAGACTTACAGACAACTTGAAACATACAACGTTTGAACAAAATAGCTGAACTCGAAGGAGTGGATACGCCATGAAACAAAACAATAAAATTAGATACCATGAATTAATATTCGAAGATAAATACAACTCGATGCATAAAAAACTATATCAAAATAGCTAAACAGGGTTGATATACCGTAAAACAAAATAACCATCATTTAAAACTAAATAATTGTCAAAGCGATTATCTAAACTAATTATAAAAGGAATTAATTTGTTGTTGTCTTATTAAGTAACACACTAGTAAACTCCCTTTACTATTCCTATCTTATACACATTGAATTTAATTTCTGATACAATCCTATTTCGTATTAAATTTCAGATACAATTATCGATTACGATTCCGATTCTTTATAAATCTTTAAATATTTAACTACAAAGTTTTATAATATTATTTAATTGGAATTCATTGAGATGAGTATTATTTATTAATTTTTATTTATTGCGTACTATCATCCTCACCTTTTCTTAGTTCTTTCACGACGTTTCGGCCAACTATTCCTCTGGCGAGTGGTAACCACGACGGATAGGAACTCTGAATCTTCTGACTGCGTTCACTGAAATTACTGCCTTCCGTAGATGTTGTCATCTCACCACGTTTTGGCCAAGTAAGCCTCTGGCCGGCTTTGGATAGGATTGAAACCGCTATCTTCAGATAATTCTTACCTGGAACCGTAGAGATTCAACGTCTAAATGAACTGCGCCACGTTGACGAAGACCAGAGGAATAGTTGGCCGAAACGTCGTGAAACAACTAAGAAATGATGAGGATGATAGTCCATAATAAATAAAAATTAATATAAAAAGTTTTTACGGATTACCGTAAAAACACATGTTAAATGTACATATATTTTTTTTCAAATGTAAAAACACACTTGTGTGGGGGGGGGAGATGATCTATAGATTTTAGTTTTACTGGTAGTTTAAAATCAATAAATATTTATTATTTTATTAATACTAGCAATAAAATATTTTGTTTTAAACAAGATCTAATAAGAATAAATGATTACAGAAACAGGCACACATTTTTTTTTCGATTCCAATACCCTCAAAAGTCCTATTTCCTATTCTCTCTTTTGTCTCCATCATATTATTCGCTTCCAATTTCTTCCCCCCCTCCCATTTCTAAACTGAATGTTTTTTTTTTCAAAGCCGGTGTTGTCTTTTTGCCTTTATATTTGTATAATACCGGCTTTTTCTCCTCCTCTGGCCGAAAGCGTTTAGCTTCGAAATTCCATTACCCAAAGAAGTTGCTTCCCTATTCCCCTTTCTGTAGCCCTTATTGACTTGATAATCTCATAAAATTTCTATATAACATTATTTTTTTTTCACTTTTGCTGATTTTTGCTGCGGAAGAGCTTTTTATGCCGATAGGTTTTCTTATATTTGAAAATTTATATTTCAGCTTAATTTCACTATATATATATATATATATATATATATATATATATATATATATATATATATATATATATATATATATATATATAAAATAAAAATTACAATTAAATTTACCAAAATGATCCAAGATGGTAAAATTAAAGTATATTATAAATATTAAAGAATTAATATTTATAAAGTTATCTCAGCCAGATGTAAAAGCTCGATAAAACCAAATAGGAGATAGAGCTTATACTACGAGCAAACAGTTAATAAAACATGTTAAAAACACTTTGAAATGAGTTAAAAACATATTTAATCTGAAAAGGAAACACTAGATAAATGGATAGTCCTTAATCCGCGGAGTTTCAAAGAAATACTTTCCTTCTCACTAGAGGGTAGGAATTAGCAAAATGCGGGATCGGATTTTGCATGAAAAAGTATTTGATGAAACAACAAGTAAGTCAAAGATCTTACTTGAAAACAAAAAAGTGAAGCAGAGGGAATATGGTGAAGAAAAAGGTGATTACACATGAATGGATAGTAGAACTTTCCCAAATGGTCATCCATCTGGTATTGGCCAGACTCAATGTTGCTTAACTTCGGTGATCTGGCGAGAATCGCTATGTACACGTGATTGTGCTATATATACATCCAGGCTTGAGATATTCAAAAGTAGGCACTAATGAATACAACGAGATTGTTAGATAGTGCTAGGTAACAAGTGCAAAATATTTTTATTATTTATTCGAAGGTTAAAAGTTACAATTTGTCGCTACAAACAACCATCTGTTTCAGTCAATGAGACTTTGTCAGGCGACTCTGGACCATTCAACGCTATAGAAAAAAAAAAGGAAACACTGAGCTCTTCAAAAAAAAAAAAAAGACTACAAAATTGCGAGCTCTCTAAAAATGAAGGATAAAAACAGATATGTCGTATTACAACCTTTTTGGAAAATCGTTCAAAAATAACCATGGCTGGATTTATAGACAATATAATTTTGAAATTATTAAAGTGGTCGTATTTTACCAGAACAGAGGATTGTATGAGGGAGGGGGGGGAGAATGAACATCGATTTACATTAAGTTTGTCTGTTTATAAGCTAGGGTTTGCAAATTGGTTCATTGAAACAACAAGTCGTGTGTCATAAAAAGTTGAAGGATTAGGTAGGTAGAGAGAGTTTAATAAAACACCAATAAAGAAAAGTGAAATAGAGTTAATAAAAAATTGAAAGTGGCGGAAAGCGGGGGATAGAAAAAACAGAGCCTTATCTCTATGATGAAGAATAAAAAGCTAAGCGTTTATAGACTCATACATACATATTCACAACCAGACATATATCTATATGATGATTGCAACGTCTTGTCAGACGAGTTCCACTCCCTCAGACATTTAAAATCCATGAGCCCAAATGCCTGAAGGAGTATCTATACAAATATGATGTTACAGAGTCGTAGCTTTGTACGACAGCTAAGTCTCTCTCTCGGTTCAAAATGTTGAGATCCAGCAACAAGCAAGAGCAAGATAGCCAGCAACAAATTAAACTGCAAACCAGCTTAATGCGGGTACTGGTCTCCCGCTTTATGGTTTTTTAAATCAGAGATTTGCTTCTCCTGGAAAGGTTGCCTTCACCACGGCTTACAGGAGCCCTCTCCACCCCAACATTGGATACATACATACATACATACATATACATATGTATGCATATATATGTATGCATACATATATATACATAGACATACACGCACCAACTTAAACATAAACAAACATACATACACAAATGGTAACATACATACATTTTTTTTTACTCAACACACACCTCTCTACACCCGGGAAACGCAGGGTATCCAGGCTAGTATATTAGTAAAGGTTGAAATACGACTTCTCCATTTTTATCCTTCTTTTTTAGAGAGATCGCAACTTTAATAATCTTTTTTTTTTTTGAAGAGATCAGTTTTTTCCTTCTTTTTTTTTCTATAGCGTCAAATGGTTCAGGGTCGCCTGAGGAAGTCTCATTGACTGAAATAAATGGCTGTTTGTAGCGACCAAATATAACATTTTATCTTCGAATAAATAATATATATATAAGTATATATATATGTGTCCAATTCCTTTTTAATCAAATTTTATATTATAATTGAATGACTAATACGTTTTACGCGGTCATAAGCAGTAATATCATACTATGAACCGTCGCCAAACAACTAAAATACGCGTCTATATGATTTCTTCATTTATGCAGTTTGATGCACAATTACACACATATAGCGATTTATCACCACAATTCCATATACACTAGGAGGTTTGTGTTTTCGGAAACATCTGGACAATCCGGCTGAAATTTTGTGCAGACCCTTTTTATGAAAAGGTTCAGCGACCTAAATATTATGGCATCCGTTCGATGTACAGTTAGGCATTAATTAAGATATTATAAAAAAAATATTACACACCCCCAAGGCGTGTAGGCCTGATCTCTTCCTTTTTATACTAATTAGAAAATGCTCCGCTTGGCTAGCCTCCGTACTTTCCCAGCTCTACAATAAACGCCTTGCTGAATTTTGCTTCCCTAATAGCTGGGAAATTGCCTCTGAGGTACCAGTGTATAAGAATTTGGGTGAAAGGACTGACCCTTTCAATTATCGCCCCATTAATCTCTTGCCCCTCTTCGCTAAAATCCTTGAGACCTTAATTAATAAAGCACTAGTCCACCACATCGCAAAAGTTACTCTTTTCCCTGACAAACAGCATGGATTTAAACAACGTCGTTCTACTGCAGATATTTTTAGTCATCTCGGAACGCGTATACCATGCACTGGGTGAGGCTGGCGAAGCCAAGGCTGTAACCCTTGATATATCCCAGGCCTTTGACAAAGTCTGGGACAAAGGGTGTCCAATGAAAATTAAATTGTACAGTATAACTTAAGGTATAATAAATATAATTAGATCCTTCTTAGACAATACTACCATCCAGGTTGTTATTGATGGACGTAGATCCAAACAGCATATCATTAGTGTAGGGGTGACTTAGGTGTCAGTCCTTGGACCTCTATTGTTCTTGTATTTATTAACAACTTCCCTGATTATATTGTGTCCGAGACGGGTATATTTGCTAATCATACAACGCTCTATGATATGCATGATGGAAGAACAGCTGTACCCAAACCTAAGGCAATGGTAGAATCGTTAGAAAATGATCTCCAGACCGTAGTTGAATGGAGCTGTATATGGATGGTAACATTTTATGCTAGTACAACTAAGCTGCTCTCTTTTAACAATTACAAAACGCCTGACCAACCACCGATATCCACGACAAATAATATCTTACCTGAGAATTTATCCTTCAAACTACTCGGCTTAACATTTACAAGCAATATGAACTGAACAAATACATTGAGGACATTGCAAAGGTTGGTGAAAAAAAGTGTGTTCCTCTATCGTGCTAAAAGACTATTCACACCTGAAAGCATCCTGTGCCTCTACAAATCAATCATTCGCTCATGCATGAAGTGTTGTTAACATATCTGGGCTGGTGAATCTACCACTAGTCTCTCCCTCTTGGATAGGGTCCAAGAAAGAGTCTCCAATTTAATAGGTCCCACTTTGATTACTAAGCTACAATCTCTGTCCCATCGCCGCAATGTTGCATCTCTGTACGTGTTTTACTAGAGTTTTAATTGAATGAGCTCTAATGACTTTGTTGCACTTGTGCCCCCCTCGACGTACACATCTCCAACAAACTCGCTTAACAACAAAATTTCATTTTGAGGTCCCTAAATGCCAAACAGCTTTCTACTCTAAAAGTTTCTTCCCCCGAACAGCTAGACTTTGGAATTTTATTTCCTGCTACGTACTTCTCTGACTGTACTGATATGCAGAAGTTTGCTTCCCTGCCTGTGCTGGTATGCAGAAGTTTGCTTCCCTGACTGTACTGATATGCAGAAGTTTCCCTCCCTGATTGTACTGATATGCAGAAGTTTGCTTCCCTGACTGTACTGATATGCAGAAGTTTTCTTCCCTGACTGTACTGATATGCAGAAGTTTCCCTCCATGACTGTACTGATATGCAGAAGTTTTCTTCCCTGACTGTACTGATATGCAGAAGTTTTCTTCCCCGACTGTACTGATATGCAGAAGTTTTCTTCCCTGACTGTGCTGGTATGCAGCAGTTTAAATGTAACGTACACCAATGTTTTGTTAATCTTTCTTAGGCATGGTCCCAAATAGTAGTCCCTTATGTCCAAATGGGGATGTGTGCCTTGTTAGGGGTGAGCGTGAGCAAGAAAAATAAAGAAAAAATAAGGATTAATATGGATTAGTATTGAATGCAAAAAATAAGAACAAAATTAATACTATTCATCTATCAATTTGGCATAAAATATTAATTCTAAGTAAACGGGCTATAACTTTTCACCATTTTATGTTTAATATATATATATATATATATATATATATATATATATATATATATATATATATATATATATATATATATAAGTAATACTAAGAACAGAGCTGTAAATCAGAAATTTACAAATAGTTTTATTATTCGGCAGAATACTTCAAAACTAGTGTGCACGGATATATATATATATATATATATATATATATATATATATATATATATATATATATATATAAAAATGTTAGAGTCCCTCAGGGGTAAATCCTAGGCCCAACTCTCTTCCTGATCTACATCAATGACCTCCCTAAACACATACTTAAATCATTCGTTGACATCTATGCTGATGACACGACCATCTACGGCAACACATCAAAGGCTGTAAATGACAAAGTTCTCTCTGATTCTCTCTCCTCTGATCTCGAGCGCGTGGTTCAGTGGGGTGGGGGGAGATGTGGCTGGTTACCTCTAATGCATCCAAAACCAAACTCTTATCCTTACATCATCAACGCTCTGATCCCCATCTGGCATCAATTGTGATGGATGGCTCTCGTCTGGGTGAGGCCCCGTGTTTTGACAAGCTTCTGGGTTTGACCTTTACTCCTGATCTGAAATGGAACACGTACATCAAGTCTGTTGCCAAGGTCGCTGGCAAGATGGTGGGATCCTTCTACGGTTCCAGAAGATATCTCACTACTGATGCAATTCTCTATCTATATAAAAGCCAAGTACGTCCAAGGATGGAATACTGTTGCCATATCTGGGCAGGAGCTGCTAAAAAAAGCCTATCCTGCCTTGACAGAGTACAAAATAGACTTCGTGGCTTAGTGGGGGATGCCCTTTTCTCTACCCTGCAACCTCTCTCCCACAGAAGAGACGTTGCGAGCCTATCCTCGTTTTATTGTTATTTCCATGGCAAGTGCTCGTCTGAACTCCAATCTCTGGTCCCCCCTCGCCAATCTTTCACGAAAAACACTCGTCTAGCTGAATCCACTGTGAAAAATTTCCCCCACTCTATATCTGTGCCTAAATCAAAACGTGGATTCCATGAACAAAGCTTCTTTCTTAGAACTGCACGCCTGTGGAACTCTGTTCCGTCTGCCTGCTTCCCACCGGACTACAACTTGGATGTCTTCAAGTCCAATGTTAACAAATTCCTAATGAACCGCCCCCTTAAGTAAACACTTCATCAAATCTCCACACTAACGTAATGTACTTGCAATAACCCTTATCCCTGAGTGGCTTCCGGGCCTTGATAAGTGGTGATCACTGTGTAAAAAAAAATCGTTAATCCGCGGAGTTTCAAAGAATGCTAATTGCTCTCATCAGAGTAAAAGCTATTAGCAACATAATCAGATAGTCACGTATATATATATATATATATATATATATATATATATATATATATATATTGGCAATGTTCGAAAGCGAATTTTCTGCCATCATATATATATATATATATATATATATATATATATATATATATATATATATATATATATGATGGCAGCAAATATATATATATATATATATATATGATGGCAGCAAATTCGCTTTCGAACATTGCCAATATATATATATATATATATATATATATATATATACATATAAATATGTATGTATATATATATATATATATATATATATATATATATATATATATATAGAGAGAGAGAGAGAGAGAGAGAGAGATTGTAAATAATTTAAATATAGAAATTTAAAAAAATAGGCACACATATACTTACGCGTATATAATGGGAGATTAAAAAAAAAGAGAAAAAAGAAAGCTAGGAACGGAAGAAGAGTTATGCATGTGCTGCAATCGAAATAAATGTGTATTCCAGCAACATACACAGCGATTAAAAAGATAGATACACAAATAACTAGATAGAACAGAAGAGCAAAGACGATGCATAAGTAATATGTCTACAACGAAATAAGGTTAGAGCTGGGAAAATGGGCTGGATTAAATGAGGAAACGTTTGGTTCCTATGCTACATGGAAGTAGGATATCGATTTTCTGTCTTTGAAGTGTCGGATTTACAATGTATCGAGGGAAACCGGATACGAGTACAAAGAAGCATCTGATGTAGGTCAACGTGCCCGACATGGTGAACAATGGGTCAGTATTACGAAGAACAACTACACGTGCTAGACAATCACATTTTCTTTAGAATTCTTTTCCATGTTGCAATTTAAGTATTAACTGAATATATATCTATAATATAAAGCTTACCGTCTGTGTGTGTGTGTGTGTGTGTGTGTGTGTGTGTGTGTGTGTGTGTGTGTGTGTGTGTGTGTGTGTGTGTGTGTGTGTGTGTGTGTGTGTGTGTCTGGTCACGAATAGGCTCCTATATGGTTGACTATTTTAAAAAAAACTGATTACATATAATGATAGAAGATGTATCGAGGATCAGGAATGGGCATGTTTGATCTGGCAGAATTGTGGTTCATAAAAATTGTAGGATCTGCGTTCGTTCCTGGCCCTCAAAGTATGGAAATAAAAAAATGAAAAAAAAATTTACAAGGGTTTTTCATATAGATATACATAAGAATACTTTGATAAGTATGTGTCTACTTAAATAGGGATGATATAATAAAATTATGTGGTCTGCGTTCGCGCCTGTACTCTATGGAAATATGGCACAAACTTTAATGAAGACTTTTCGTATCTATCTTCGTAAGTATACGTTGATAATTATGTTTCACTTTGACGAAATATGGTATAATAAAATTATTGGGTGTTCGTTCCCGCTTGACCTCCATAGAATGTAAATATGTAACAAAGTTTAACAAGGTTTTTTTAAAGGGGCGAGGGTCCACAATAACACCTTAACTTTGATCATAATTCACGTTAACTTTTATTTATTTTTTGGAGTTGAATCATATTGTGTCGAATAAATTCACCTCATAAATTCACGTTCTTATTAAAGTGAAAGCCAAAAAAAAGTCGGAACTTTAGACAATTCTCGACACAAACTTTGCATAACTCTGTTTTTTCCTTCTCCACTTGCACGTGGAACTCTTTCGAAAATAGATAAATGATAAAAAAATAAGAACGTTACGTGTTATCGTGTGAAAAGAAGGAAAAAATCCTGCTCATGTGATTACGTATGTTTTTAAAAACATTTACATAACGTTTTTATTTTATTTATATATCTGTTTAAGCTTTTTTGTCAGTGTACTGGAAGGAATTCAGTTGATTACAACCCTTTCTGCGTGTTCTTTGCATTACAATAGTACAACCTTGAATCCGACGGCGCAATACTACACCGTTCAATACTGTAAAACTGAAACGAAGCTGTTCTGCTTGAAAAGGGTGCCATTTTCTTTTTGTTCATATTTATATCGATTCTTTGCTTTAAAAAACTAAAGTAATTACTTTTTTAATATCCCATTTCGCTGTTTCGGATTATTTTACTAAATAAGTAAAGCTTCATTATTTTCCAAACTGTTTTTGTTTCTTTGTTTTTCAATATTTCGTCGATATTATTTAGTAAAAGTGTTTAGCAGCATTCATGTGTAATCACCTTTTTCTTCACCATATTCCCTCTGCTTCACTTTTTTTGTTTTCAAGTAAGATCTTTGACTTACTTGTTTCATCAAAAACTTCTGCATGCAAAATCCGATCATGCATTTTGCTAATTCCTACCCTCTGATGAGAAGGAAAGTATTTCTTCGAAACTCCGCGGATTAAGGACTATCCACTTATCTAACGTTTCCTTTTCAGATTAAATATGTTTGTAACTCATTTCAAAGTGTTTTTACCATGTTTTATTAACTGTTTGCTCGTATATACATGCATATATATATATATACATATATATATATATATATATATATATATATATATATATATATATATATATATATATATATATATATATATATAAGTGATGGTAAATTCCAATAGTTCCCGGATTACGGTACAATAGCTGATCCCGGCCCAAATTTCCGATTTCAATATAATTACCGATTCTGATTGTTTATAAATCTCTCTCTCTCTCTCTATATATATATATATATATAACTATAAAATGGGTATTTTTCCCGATTACTGTAAAACCATATCTTAAATGTGCATATATTTCCTCAAATGGAAAAAAAACACTTGTAAGGGGCGATCTATAGTTATTATTTCTACTGGAAGTTTAAATCACTAAATCTATCTATAAATAGGATAGCGTGTGTGTTATTTTCTGTGTCACGCTTACATCCGGGTCGTTTAATTGTAATTTACTTCCATTTCGTGTAAGAAATGATTTTATCAAGAATTCTTCATAAGTTTAGGTTTCCATTATAGCTGAAAGAGTTTAAGTTATATCTATCTATTTATCTATCTATCTCTATCTATCTATCTATCTATCTATCTATCTCTATATATATAGAGATAGATAGATAGATAGATAGATAGATAGATAGATAGATAGATAGATAGATTTTTTTATGTGTTTTTGTTAGCGATACTTTTTGGGATGAATTCAATTATTCATACGAAAGTGCATTTTTACATAAATGCGAATTGGGAATAAGTTTCCCTTTGACCAATTTGGTAGCCCTTAAATGGGGAGTGGCATATATCTATATATATATATATATATATATATATATATATATATATATATATATATATATTATTTTTAAAATATAATTATCCACTGACATATGTTTTGTCGTCTACGACTCATTAGAGTGGCTGAATCTAGCATATATATATATATATATATATATATATATATATATATATATATATATATATACGTGTATGTGTGTGTGTGTGAATTCTTCATAAGTTTCGATTTCGATTATAGCAGATGCACCCAAATTATTGGAATATATTTTTTTATTTTGTAAATCACTTTATAATATATAAGAATCGATAGAAAATTGACTCTACATATATAGAGAGAGTATATATGCGACATCTGCATGCATTAAAATATCATATTTAAGCGTATTTTGTAGACCTGTCTACATCGAGCGCCTCTGTTACTTAGATAAATACTTTTGTAGTTTTAACAAAAGAGCTACAATAATATTAGTGCGTCTCCATTTACGCTGAACATCCACAAAATGCCAACATCAATATATTACATATGAAAGAGTCCGCTGTGAAATTTCCACAGGTCTTGCTAGTATTTATCATTTTATCATTAAGACCAGCGGTGGAAGATGTTTCTTAAATCAAAATCAAATAAAGAAGATAACGAAAGGAATATTTTGACATCGGAAAATAGGTACATTTTTTTCCGATTCCGATACATCGAAAGTTCTGATTTTTCCGATTCTCCATTCTAATTCCGATTAATCGTCCCAACACTAATGTATATATATATATGTGTGTGTGTGTATGTGTGTGTGTGTTTGTATATGTGTGTGTGCATGTTTTAGCGAAGACTGAGTGTGCGTCTCTCCCAGTGGATTAAACGCATCCCCAGATACTAATCTGGAAATTTCAACATTCTGGCGCAGTATATACAGTGGTTTGCATTCCCAAATAGTCACCATGCGGTACTGGCTGGACTCAGTGTTGCTTAACTTAGGTGATCGGTCGAAAACGAGGAAAATTAACACTCGGATGTAATAAGCTGTGGTCTACTATGTGATCTGTCTTGTGGCAGCCATTGCAATGACTGAGATGAGCAGTCGTACCAAATCTGGTTGGTTCTGCACATAGCCTTCACAAATTATCTATGTGTATTTCCGAACAACTTAGTTGTGGCGGCGAACCTCATACGTCGGATTCAAAGTCACGGGTGAATTTGTGACGTGTTTTGAATCGCCCATACACGAATTAATTATTAGTTCCTACACTGATGATTGTGTAAGCACGGAACACTAGTGACTACATATATATATATATATATATATATATATATATATAATTTGTTAATATTTATTGCAAAATATTATAGTTAATATAGATATAAAGTCTCTTTAAGGAATTAAAATTAAGAACTTTTTAACGAATCAAGAAAAAGCGGCCACTCTTAGCGCATTCCGACTCTTGGTCTTTTAATACTATCCGATTGTCTACTATGTATGGCGTTGATGTAGAATGCTAACCTACGGAGTCAAGTGCGACTTTGTAAAAATCCAGATACCTCTTTTTTGTGAAATTTTAATGATCTATATTAGACAATAATTAATATTATTCACCACATTTTAGTTTCTTTTTAATAGTGTAGGGAATTTTTGTTAACATAATATGAGCAGATTGTAAAATTTGTATTGCATTTTAGCCATAGTTATTAAATGCCAATTAAGCAATGTTCGCTTAATTCCATTATTTATTTAAGATTCCATAACCTTGTGATTGATATGAATAAAATTTGAAATGAATATCTGGACATTAAATTTGATATCATTATATGTTGCTTTTAAGTTTTGCAAGAAAGCATGAAATAATTTGAAACCTGTCTTTTCCAGGAAAATTACTTTTACCTGTCTTAAAACTGATATTCTTCTAGCTTAGTACGAGTTCTTTTAATTATTCAAACATTTTTGCTACACATTTGCATACATGTTTCAGTTCTGGATGACAATCAAATGAATTTTTCAGGTCACGTTCTTAGTGCGAAGCCACATATAAACATGAAAAACATGCGTTGCACATGTTACATTATATAATTTTAATTCAAAATATTTAAATATAATTGAAAATATTTTATATTTTATATCATCCTCTACAAAACACTAATGAATAATAGCCTACTCATAGACACACAACAATGTCTACTAATTCAGGAGTTTGACGTTGTGTGCAGTTAAAGTCGCAAAGGAGACCAAAACAAAGAATAGGAAATGACTCCAACTCGCTTGTTCTTTGAAGCAACAACATTTATTTTCTCATTGATACAGCAGCGACGTCATCCGCGTGATCTAGAACGTTCTCAACGTCTCTCGTGAGATCTCGAACATTACCTCGTCTCCCTTGTGATCGCTTTTTTCTCTTTTTTATAGTCCTTTTACCCGGGTAACGTCACTTCGCCTGCATTTACATACGCGCATCCGCAGGTACGTAGATGTAAGTATATTTAAATGGTATCAAAACTTCCAATAAATTTCCTGTATATCTAAACCTCTTCAATCAAAAATGGAATAAAAGAAAACCAAGACCTGTAACTATGCTTGACAGAAAGGAATAAAATGCCGTTTATTTCAGATTTATGAAATCTTTTGAGCATTTTGTAGTGTATATATTGTTTTATTCCTATGATTAATTGAAATTTCTTATATTTTATTGACAACTTTCTTCTATAATTAATATTAATACTTTCTTCTCTTATTATACTATAGTAATTTCGATACAGCTTTTATAAGGGCAAAGTTCACCCTTTTTAAACTTGCAATTACCACTTTTGATTCATTCGTTCAATTTATATAAATATTTCTCGGTTTATTTATCTACCTGATATTGTATTTTTATACTTTTGTCATTCTGTTTGTTTTAAGTATTTTTTTAAACTAGCGAGACCTGTGGAAATGCCACAGGGGACTCATTCATATGTAATATATTGATGTTGGCATTCTGTAGATGTTCAGTGTAAATGGAGACGCTCTGTAAAAGTATTTATCTAAGCTAGCACGAACGCCCGGCAAAGCCCGATCGTAAAGTACGTTTAAATATTATTTCATTCTTGTAGATTTCGTATATATTGTTGTAGAGTTAATGTTCTATCGATTTTTATACATTCTAAAGCTGCGACTTCAAAAATAAAAAAAATATATATATATCCATATGACTTGTGTGCATTAGCTTTAATCGAAACCGAAATAAAAACTTATGAAGAATTCTTGATAAAATTATTTATAAAAATAAGATTACTGAAGTACCATCAGTTAGAGTCAAAACCAAAACTTATGAAGAATTCTTGATATAATTATTTCTAAAAAAAAAAATAGATGATACAAGTGCCATCAGCTATAATCGAAACGAAAATCAAAACTTATGAAAAATTCTTGGTAAAATTATTTATGACAAGAAATGGAAGTACATAACAAATAAACAATCCTGATGTAAGCGTTACCCAGAAAATAAAACACACGCTATCGTATTAATATATAGATTATCGTACAGCTAGTTGAAAGCAATTTTACTAAAATGCGTATATTGTTATTTCGGTGCTTGAAGAATGTGTGTACTGGTTTATTTTTAAATATCGTCGTCAATATTTGACATTTGCTATTCAATTTTTTTTTAATAAATGGTGTGCACTAAGCACGTCTTCATTCGAAGATTTATTGCTTATTTTATGTTCGATATATTTGGGGATATTCTTAATTATTACCCGTACATATGAATATAAATAAATACCTATATGCATATAACAAACAAATAAAAAAGTCTATATTCCAAATTTCATGATGTTGACCATCTTATAATTTATTTCTTTAATTACGTTGACATTTACAATTCTTGACAGTAACTGTTTCGTAGCGCAAAATTATTCATTCAATTATTATATCAATCAATCACTCTGCCCTTAACTTGTAAATTCAAAATGGCGTAATAAAAGAAAAAATAAAAGGTAATTGCAACTTTCTTCCAATTTTCGCATTTTGTAATCATGCCCAAATGCGTCTTATTTTTTATTTTTTATTTTTGGTGGATTGATAGTTGCTATGTCTTCTGATGGATTAAGGGCAGAGTGAATTAGTTCATTGATATAATAATTAAATGAATTATTCATGTCCACGTAATATAAGAAATAAATTGTAAGATGGTCAATATTATGAAATAGATATTCATGACTTTTGTCATGTGTTTGCTATATGCTCTGTGATTACATGTAGCTTCATAAATTAAGGATTAGTATATATAAAAAGTTAAATAAAATTGAAAAAAAAAGCATATTTTCACTGATATATATATGTGTATTTGTGTGTGTGTGTGTGTGTGTGTATGTGTGTATGTGTGTGTGCGTGTGTGTATACTAGCATTTCAGCTCGGCGTTGCCCGGGTGTTTGGAGGTGTATGTTGAGCAAAAAAGTGGTAGTAGGAAGGCAGGCTCGAACCCGTACCACGAAGGTGGAAAAAAATGGGGAAAAACGTGACGTCGTTGCTGTTACGACCACCGCCAAACCGAAAGTGAGGTAGGTTTAAATTAAGGCTAGACAATCGAAAATATCGAAAATATCGGGGAAAAAGCGACCCCTCCCTGTAGAAAAGTGCACAGTTGAAGGTGAACATATTAATGCTTTAGCCAATTTTTCGATATTTGTTGTGTAAAAGGTCGAGCTTAAAAACGCTACTGATCTTGTGAAAATCACCGCCTTTGTCGAAAATTTTGGGCAGACATGCAAACATACATACATGCATACATTTATATATTAGTAGCTCAAATTCTCGACCCAAACCGATTAAAAAGCTTGCCCTATCTCTGAATACTATTTATGTAAAATTTAAAATGTTTAGACCAGAAATTTTCTGAGTAATTTGGTAGAGACTGCAGCGCTCAATTTTTTTTTTAATTTTGATCACTATTATGACCCCTTAACATTTATTGTTTTGGGCTCAAATCAAGTTACTCAGTTAGATCCATGTCCAAGAAACCTATATCTAAAATTTCAAGTGTTTAGACCCAAAATTGGCGGAGGAGTATTGTAGAGTTCTCAAAGGTCAAATCGTTTCATTTTAACCCCTTAACAGCCAAATTTCTGGCCGAAAACCGATTACAAAGATTTTCCTAAATCTCAGTACCTTGTATATCAAATTTCGAGTCTGTAGAATTGACAGAGATATTGCGTAGGAAAATGTACACAGTCAGACACACAGACAGACACACAGACTCTTCCACTTTTATAGATATATAGATATATAATATAATATGATATAATATAATTATGTTATCAACGAGTAAATCTTTAATAAAGCAAAACTTACCATGATAAGGAAAGCTCAACATCGTTAAGAGAAGCAAACAATAAAATTTAAATAGAACATGAGGAAAAAAGTTATATATAATTTTAATATATCATCAGAACAACAATCCAATGTTAAGGGGAAAATTTAGAAACAAACTCTTTAAGCCGTGGCATTTCGAAGTTAACTTCTTCTTATCAGAATAGAAGAGACAGAAGTATACAAAATGCAAATATAAAAAAAAAAACTGGCTAAATAACATTTAGATATTGAATAAGAATCAAGGAACAGGAAAGTACAACATATTGGAACTTGTTTTTCATTGTTCTAAACAGGAAACAAGACTAAGCACAAGATGTCATTGTGATGAGAAGTGTTGCAAAAGCCAGGTGATAATCCGTTTCATCGATTATGCCAACATGCAGAAATGTAGATATAATAGTGAAGAAGCATCCCGCTGCACAACTTCCCACTTGGGATGCCCCCACTAAAAGTCTGACGCCAAACACATTGTAACTCTTTATTTCTTAGTAACAGAGTTTCTTATTTGGAGTTAATAAAACTAAGAAATAACGATATGTTTTAGACGGGGATTTTAGATTCAGGTACAATCAATCTAATAACTCCCAAGCTATTAACCAAGCTCCAACCCGTGTCCCACCATCGCAATGTTACATTCCTGTGCATGTTTTACAAATATTTTAATAGACCTTACTCTGACTAACTCATTCTACTTGTGCTACCTTAACGTATAGACTCCTAACTCACGTGACCAGTAGCAAAATCCCATCACTACACATCGATGATATGTCTAGATACCGGAAAACCCTATATTTTGAGAGTTCCTTTCCTCAGATTGCTAGACCTTGGAATTCTCTCGCTGTTCCCTGCTTGCCTGACTGTGCTAACATAAAGAAAGTTAAATATAATGTGAACAACCATCTTGATGCTCAACTCACCTGCGTGTAGACAACTCGCCCCCTCCCTGCGGGGCTGGACACCAAAGTTCAAGCAAAGACCATATGTAGGGGAAACCCCACATGTAAGACCTTGATCAATGTAGGGCCAACCCTTCATACCAATTGTTACTATCCAGCTCCCCTACTCCCCGGGGAGTTTGTCCCCATTTCCCTTCATTCCTCACATTAAAAATCGGCCTTGTGCCTTATTTACTCGGTGGGGGAGCAAATAAATACCAACTCACCTCCGTGTAAACATGATTTCAAATAGTAACCTTTTACAACCAAGTAGCAATATGTCTTGTTTGAGGTGAATCAAAGTAAAAAAAGTGAAGCATGCATAGTCCCCCGTGAGTGCACAATGAACGAGGTATAAAAAATGACTAAGTTCAGCATCTGCCGCCCCATTTAGTCCAAAAGTCCACAGAGGACATCAAATTATGGCGAAGTGAACGAACGATTTAGTTTTAAGCCTCAACGTATGTAAATTTGAGTTCTACACCATGTAAAAAAGAAATGACTGAGTTCATCATTTGTCCCACCCTCATTTAGTCCCAAAAGTTCCCAAGGCCTCAACATATTTAAAGTTAAGTTCAGCACCATGCAAAACTGCTAAATAGACATACACAGAAAATTTTGGACAAATATCGTAAAATAGTCTCAAAAATGGAGTGTTTCTATTAGCCCTGGGGCACACCCAAGAGTTATCGCGAAGTATAGACGACCAAAATTATATAGAAATCAGTTAATTACAACTTCCCAGAAAGTTTTATAAAAATCAAAGGCATCAATATTTTTTTAAATGTTAGCCATTTTAACCCAAAAGGCACCCCTAGGAGAACAACCAGAGTTTTCCCGGAAAATCCGTTCTGTTATTAGTTTTATTCATATCATGTTTAATGTTTGTGCAAAATTTCAAAAATTCCCAGGCGTAGTTATTAAGAAAAGGGCGGACAAATGAACGGACGAATGGATGAGGGTGAATTTGCAGGTTCACTCTCCTTTTGTCGGGCGACCAAAAACATGTTTCGGCATTCAATGAAAGAAATAAAAACGTGATAAATCCAATTTCTTTGAAGTGGGATAATAGTCTTTACAAACATTTAAAATATCTATTATATAAAAGGAGCTTTGTCTGTGTGTGTGTGAGTTCGTTCCCTATGGACTCGAAAACGATTGGACCGATTTTTAGAAAATTTCACAAGAAGGTACCTTATGTGCCTGGCAGTGTACTTAGTTAGGTTTTAATATTGGAATGTATTTGATAAGTGTCGATAATTATTAATTGAAATAATCTGATGAAAAGAGAACAGGCGATTTTAGCCAAAGTGAATGCCTTACACAACCTAACATCACAGGTGTATTTGAGAAGTTTTATTACCACACAAGCTAAAAGACTCGATATATAAAACCAACAGTAGGTTTTTTATATGACAGGTGAACGTTCGAAATGAATGTTTCTGTTTAAAGCAAAATTGCAGCATCATACCTGATTTTTTTATTTTTTATACTCAAATCAAAGCCATTATCATCACACAAGCAGTAAGGCGATGCATGTAAAATTAAAAGTAGGTTCTTTGATATGACTGGGGCATCTTCGAAATGAATATTTCTGTTTAGAGCACATTTAAAGTATGATACTTGACTTTTCTCTTTTTACTTTTAATTTAACTCATAATATATAACCATTAAATGTTTATAAAATCAACAGTAGGTTCTCTACAGTGCAATATAGACTACAATATAGTGTTGACTAAGCCACTGCGAGGAGGCATGAGAAGCTTCCTCCCGGTGCACAGCGATGCCCCCCCAGACAATGAATTGATTTGATTGAAAAATGGTCATGATTGAATCCCGGGTAACGTCGGGTCTCCCCGCTATTCTAAAATACGACTGTTTTTGTGTGTTTGTTTTCTTTTCTTTCTAATTAAAAACAAGAATAGTGGTTAAATATATTAAAAAAAAATGTTTGTACAGTTTTGGAGTGTGGAAAGGCAACACTTTTCGTAGAATAATTTCACGTTTTTATAATGGCGTTTATCATGTTTTGCATTCGAAATATGTGTATAAATATACCTAAAACAGATACAACTTTGTTAACCTGGCATTGTAGCCGGTGTAACTTTCTGTTATTTTAATATATTATTTTAATTTTTTTATTTTGTTCTCATTTTCATTCTATATCCATTTTCTTTCATGGAATATTCGAATTTCATAATGGCTACGTATTATGAACATTAATGGCGGACGTATCTTTTTTTTTGGGGGGGGGTTGTCTCACATGCATATTTTCAGGTTATCAACTTCGCTATGACAACGACCAGACGATGGCAATCAGAACGTGAGTCATACACCGAGCACAACGTGACTTTAATATTCAAAGAATTCTGCTACTTCAACCTACCCTGAATCGGTAACCTAGCTCAGAACACCTGTCTTCTCAGCACTAGAATCTAGCACATTTATATTATTTCATTACGTAGTTCCGCGATCTTAACTTTGCAGGTAACAAAACCAATTCTAAATATGTTAAAACCAAAATCATAAAACATGATTTGGTTGGTTTCGTTTGGTATTTACGGCATATCAAACTCAATTAACCATTTACTGCTTAACAAAATTTAAAATTTAAAGGCCCTTATGTTTTCTTGGATTTTTCTTTTTTTTTGAGATGTGGATTGATAATTTGGATTATTCGTCTTATTTTCATCACTAGGTACCCCCCAACGCGCGCTACAGATTTAACCCCCCGTATATATATAACACGATATAAGTGTAATTTCATTTAATATTATCATCCTTACAACTGAAGAAAGTCGGGGATTATATCGATGTAAATGCTGTTAGAATAATATCCCAGATGAGATATATAGTTTGAATAAACCAAATGATACGTGATTTTTGGTGTACGATATTCTTCCACCCATCCTCTGATGGAAAAATATCGTACACTAAAAATCACGCGCATTAATCACTTAGTGTTACTTAAAAAAAAAAAAACGAAAAGCAAATCTTATGGCTAAACGCCGGTCGACGATATCTCGATACTATTTCATAAATACTTTTAAAGACAAACAATATACTTCCAAATAATTCAAGCTTTCGAGATTTTAGAAAGCCGTTCTTAATGTTGGGTGGCGGCATTAGAAAGAGTCGAATTCATAATTGGTTAACACCTCCTTTAAAACACTCTTCAGAGATACAATTTAACATCAACAGTGTACATATCACAATGCCTGCGAATTCCCATTAATCGCTTGAAAATAATTTTCTCCACAGATAAAATACTTGGTCAATTTATGTGATTTTTGTATGATCGCTATTTTCTATCTATCACAGTGCTGTTTTGTGTTATGCTACCGTTCAGTTAAGGAATCATTTGGTGATAGTTTTGGAAGACATTATGTTTCAAATAATAGCAGGATTACACCCTTGGCGGCTACTGTTTGGTGTGTATAAAGCACATTTAGGATTACATCTCGTACTTATGAGATGATTACCAAAGTATCCACGAAGCCATTCAAACGAGTCATTCTAATTGTGATGCATTGGTTCATCCTGTTCGAAATAATTGTTCATCCTATACAATATCGTCTTCTAAAAGATGAGGCAAAACTTGTTAACGGCCATAAGGTAATAGTCAGTATCGATTATTCGAGAGGTGCACATTTCGATCATCTTATTATACAACGATACAATCAAGTCATTCATGAAAATGCCTATTAAAAGAACATCTATATTATTCTTTGAACAAAATAAGCGCAATGCCAAGAGAAGAATGTATCAATTTTGCACGTTATACCTCTATACTTCTCAATGCACTGCGAGAAAACAACGTTTGGAATGTTTATGACTGAAACTCGATGGACGATCAAGCATAAACTAATCTGGTGCTACCTGACCAAATTTTTGGTTTCCTTACCTAAAATGCACCAAGCGTTTAGGCTGTTTTCTTTTTCCTTTCCTTTACAAAGCTTTATTATGTTCTGGAAAGCGTAAAACACAAACATATATATATATTTTATTTATTTATCTTTGTTCTCTTATTGCAGTCTTACTAAAAATTGAAACATCTTAACATTACTTATCATGTTTTATTACTCGTGTTTTAAACTTCTTTTTTTTTTTGTTAAATACGCCTGGTATTACCCTAAACCAGTCTTTAAATAAGACCCCCCCCCAATCTAAAAACATAAGCCGACTTCACAAGTTGCATTAATTATAAGGTGAATCTCGAAGGTTCTATCGCGAGGTACCTAAAGCAAAAATAAATTAATTAATTAATTAAATCAAAAAAAAACTAAAAGCATTAACATCACACCGACCATACCCTTTAAGTACCAGAATAATCTAGGTCTGCTAGCTACTAGTCAGTTTTCGAGATGACCTCGGAAGAAAAGGGTCGGTGCTTTCAGGGCTAAGTTAAACTCTTTATCCATAACTGTTAAAATGTATTTTGTCTTAAATTTGCCTATATTTTTGTATTAATATATATATATATATATATATATATATATATATATATACATGTACATATATATATGTATATTATTTATTTATCTTTGTTCTCTTATTGCAGTCTTACTAAAAATTGAAACATCTTAACATTACTTAAGAAAAAAAAAGAACCTCCACGGATTAATATGGGAGGGGAGACTATCTTCAAATTCTATTCTAAACTGGGAATGGGCAAAGGACATATAAATAAGTCTCTCTTACCATTTTTTAATGGAGAGTAGATAATGCAGTGAATGTGTTATCGGCAGCTCCAGTAACTCTCGCTTGTCCTTTTTTTGTCCCTCAGTCCTCATTTCTAATGGATGATGTTTCTGACAAAGGGTGAAAAAAAAGCTGCTCCCAGGGTGGTAGTACTTCGTGAACAGTAGTCTGAGATATCGGAAACTTTATGTCTCTATGTCTATCCTTGCGGCCATGTCACAAGTAAGGGTGTTGGAGGTAAACGTTTTCATCTGGGCTGACGTTAACCGCCTGATAGTCAGGGACCCGAACTTTGAAATAACAACTAAGGATGCTGTCCTATCAGCAGGTGCAAAGTACTGGGGCTGCTGTATTGCCATTTGGTGAATGGATTCTAGACCAAGAGGTAGTCTCTGGTGGGGCCTCTTGATGCCATACTAGTGGATAATTGTTACGGCTTTACCTTATCATGTGCTACAAAAAATGTCCCGTCTTTCTTCTCTTACTTTCCCTCTCTGTTCTGCTCTAACTAAGTATGTTGACCTGTTCCACAAATCCCAAAATCCTTAACATGACATATCTCAAAAAAGAAAACACGAATAAACCTAGAACCCCATCCTCCAACGTAGACCCCTACTACTATGTCCCCTTCTCCAACATCAGGGGTCTACGTTCTAACCTACCAGAGGTTGAAACCCAATTACAGGAGACAAAACCTGACATATTCTTTTTAAGCGAAACCGACATAGGGCAGACCACCTCCCTAGATGAGTTCATAATTAAAGGATACTCTAATTTAACATCTAAATCTGACCCCCAAGTTTGCCACGGGCATGGAATATGTGCCTACATTAAAGATGGCTTCCCGTGTGACAGGGATACCTCCAGAGAAGACCCTAATCTACCTTATATGTGCTTCTGGGTTGCACTTGCGTACACCGCCGCATTTATACTTGCCCTCTATCGCCCCTACAACAGCGGAATTACTGTCTTTAAAAGTATATCAGAGAAAATTGACCATATCCTGTCTGCTCATCCCTCGGCTAACATTCACATTTTCGGTGACTTCAATGTCCATAATGTGGAATGGCTGACCTACTCAAATAAGACTGATGATGAGAGGAGGTTCTGTCATGATTTTGCCATTGCCTATGACCTCACTCAGATTGTTTGCGAGCCCACCCGTATGCCCGATACTACCGGTCAGTATGCAAGCCTTCTAGACCTTTTTCTATCCACTTCCCCTGAGCTATGCTCATGTTCCGTTCTATCTTCTCTGGGATCCTCCGACCACTGAGTTGTATCAGTTGATAAAAATGAAATATAATAAATCTACAGACGTCCCTCTCCACCGTACTGCATACCGATATTCTATGGCGAACTGGGATAGCTTCCGTACATTCATATCTGATCTACCTCTCCATTCCATGTTTAAAAAGGATGTATCCTCTATAGTATCAGACCTGACCGAATGGTTAATTGTAGGCATAGACCAATTCATACCATCCAAAAATTCCAACAAAAGCCCAACAGCCAGCCATGGTTTTCCCCTGAATGTGCTGCTGTCATCGCACACAGAGATCACTTTTCCATAGCTACCAACGTAATAGATGCACTGAAACTAAAGCTGCTTTCAGGACCGCCAGCAACAACTGTAAAAGAATAATAAAATATGCAAGAGAACTATATGCTCAATCCGTTAAATCCAAAGTAGCTTAGCAGCGGCTTGGTTCCCACCAGTTTTGGCAAGTAGCAAATAGGATCCTGAACAGAAATGTGCGTTCTATCTCAACCATTATCAATGGACCAGAGGTCATCTCGACAGCATCCGCCAAGCTAATCAAGAACCTTGATTCCAGTAAAGCAACTGGCCCTGACGGCATTCCAGTTATAGTGCTGAAAAAGCTCCAACCAGAACTTGCCCCCATACTTACAAAACTGTTTAAGCGTTGCCTTTAGGAGAAGTGCTTTCCAACACCCTGGAAAAACTCATCAGTATGCCCTGTATTTCATAATTCAGGTGAAAAGTCATCTCCCTCTCAGTACAGACCAATAAGTCTCCTGTGCGTCATGAGTAAGTTTCTGGAATCCACAATAAATAGAGAAGTAGTCAACCACCTCAGCAGAAATAACCTTCTTAGCGACACGCAATATGGTTTCCGTTCTGCTAGATCTACAGCAGATATGCTTACTGTTATATCTCATAGGATTAGCGAATCTCTCGACAAAGGCTTCATCTAGGTCAATTGCTCTTGACATATTCAAAGCCTTCGATACGGTTTGACATAAAGGCCTACTACACAAGATTTCTAGCTATGGTATAACTGGAAATGTTTTCTCGATCATTAAATCATTTCTCTCTGATAGGCTCATAAGAGTAGTGGTTGATGGGCAGAAATCAGAGGCCCAAAGTATTAATTCTGGGGTCCCTCAGGGGTACATACTGGGCCCAACTCTCTTCCTGATCTACATTAATGATCTCCCAAAACACATACTAAAATCTTTCCTTGACATCTATGCTGATGACACGACTATCTATGGCAACACATCAAAGGCCGTAAATGATGATGTTCTCTCTGATTCTCTCTCCTCTCATCTTGAGCGCGTGATACAGTGGGGGAAGGGGTGGCTAGTTACCTTTAATGCATCTAAGACCAAGCTCCTATCTCTACATCATAAACGCTCTGATCCCCATCTGGCATCAATTGAAATGGGTGACTCTCGTCTAGGGGAGGTCCCATGTTTTGATAAGCTTCTGGGTTTGACCTTTACTCCTGATCTTAAATGGAACACATACATCAAGTCTGTGGCCAAGGTCGCTGGGAAAATGGTGCTATCCTTCTACCGCTCCAGAAGATATCTCACTAATGATGCAGTTCTCTATCTATATAAAAGCCAAGTACATCCAAGGATGGAGCACTGCTGCCACATCTTGGCAGGGGCTGCTAAAAACAGCCTATTCTGCCTTGACAGAGTACAAAATAGACTTCGTGGCTTGGTGGGGGATGCCCTTTTCTCTTCCCTGCAACCTCTTTCCCACAGAAGAGACGTAGCGAGCCTGTCGTTGTTCTATCATTATTTCCATGGCAAGTGCTCGTCTGAGCTCCATTCTCTGGTCCCCCTCGCCAATATTTTTCAAAAATCACCCGACTAGCTGAAACCACCGTCAATAATTCCCCCCACTCCTTATCTGTGCCTAAATCAAAACGTAGATTCCATGAACAAAGCTTCTTTCTTAGAACTGCACGCCTGTGGAACTCTGTTCCGCTTGCCTGTTTCCCTCCCGACTTCAACCTGGATGTCTTCAAGTCCAACACAAACAAATTCCTGATGAACCGCCCCTTAAGTAATGACACTTTATCAATTCTCCAATACTATTACTACACTATCCCATTGATTACTGTACACACAATAACCTTATCCCCGGGTGGTCCTTGAGCCTTGATAAGTGGTGAACTCCATGTAAAAAAAAAGTATTTTCCTGTAGGGATCAACCAAACTAAACATCATGAATATATAATTGAAGATACAAAGAACTTAACTAAAATGCCCAGATTTAAATAACCCAAAAAGTGTTGACATGCCGTAACCAAAACAACCAGCATACACTGAAGTTTATTGTTAGTAACTAAACGGCTCGGTTGCAAAAGGAACTGTGAATTGCATTAACGAATTCACTAATGGAATTTATTTTATAGTAATACAAGAAGATGTGCAATGCGTTTCCCGTTATTAAACGTAACGTAAAATTCCTTTAAAAAGTGAATTAAACACAAAATGAAAGCTGAGAAATATGCATGCGAGTATTATGTTTGTTTGTTTTTTCTAAACAGTTGACTTCTTGTAAGTAAAAGAAAAAATACTCGAGCTGTGATCCAAACCGAAACCTAAACAAGAACGCCAACCATTAGACCACCTTGGCACAGTCTTTAAAAAAATTGTTTCCAAGCCTACTTATTATTAACATGCGCAGTCATGAAACAGTTAATAGAGAGATAAAAATCCGATGACCCCCATGTACCATTTTTTTTAATTTTGACCCCTTAGCAGCCCTATATTTTAGGATGAAAATGAATTTAACAGTTTGCTACATGTCTGAATATCATATATACCAAATTTCAAGCTTGTAGATCAAAAATACGTTGGGTATATAGGTTGACAAGTGTCCTCACACACACATTCTCACTTTTATAGATATAATGCGTATTCTCACTTTTATAGATAATGCGTATACCCTCTGCAAGAATTTGGAGGATTGGCTTCGGAAAATGGTTTACCCCTCCGAAGGCAGAATTTTTTTTCTAGCAAATTGTTTCTTTACACCTATTTTTTTTAATGACTCTGTAAGTTTAACATTTCATTGGATGACCAAACAATCTATACATTTATCGCAGTTAAATAGATCTATCAGAATAAATTGCAAAATTTGACTAATTAGCATATTGTGATGGCAGCCATTTTGAATTTAGGTTGACAATTCGCTTATAGATGATCTTCATTTTTTCATACTAGTAAATTGCTGAATATTGTCCATATTGCAAAAAATAGTTTAGTATATAGTATCGCCTATTGATATTAGAGGCGGTAGATTTGTCAGTTTTTCGACAACTGTGCTAGTAGGGTCAAGAATAAAACGCTTCCTAGAGAGTTATAACAAAATATCTATAGACAAATACATAAATAAGATTCTATGTTGGGAAAATAGCGGAAGTTTTTTTTCTCTCTCTTTCAAATACATGTGTATTAATAAAACTTACAAATACAGTTGTATTCATAAAACTTTCTCACCTGCTTCAGTTTGTGCCTTTCGTTACCTCTGCATTTTACCGCCTTTCCATATTTCATTTAACTACATACTATACAATGCTTCAAGCAAACTACACCCGCCTCTTATAATGTAAATGCTGTGCTAGTTGCAGTTCAAAGAATTACATGTATACCTGCATTACTTGTGTTTCAATTGATATTTTAAATAAGCACCTTGCTCTGCCACAGCCTGTGCAACAATAGAGAATTAACCCTGTAATAATAAATACGAAATCTGCATGAATTAAAATATATTTAAGCGTATTTACGACGCGACAAGGACGGGTGCATCCCACTAGTAATAAATAAAAATACTATTGTGTTACTGCTGTGTTTTAAAGAACAACAACCTACTATATATAAAATATAACAATATATCTTTGGTCTCAGTAACTGTTATGGATTATTGGATTTAAAGAGGAAAATTATTATTTTGGATTATTGGATGTAAAGAGGGAAGTCGACGTGTTGATTCTTTCCTGACCACAATTATCAACCAACAACAATATTCTCTTTTCATTTCATGAATAATAATTTGTGACAACCGGAAATGCGCCATTTTGGGATGGTATTATCTCTGTAAGAACACTCAAATAGCGTTTTATTTTATTATCGTCTTTCACTGAATTGACCTGATTTTGATTATAACTGCGTAACCTTTGGCCGAAAATTAGCTTTCAAACATTACACTTCTAATTTCTCTTTCTGAAAATTTTAACTTTTGTTGCTCCTTCACGTAGGTGTCTGTCAGGTGTATCATGTCTATTCTTAGAAGTGCACGCCTGTGGAACTGTCTTTCGTTTTCATGCTTTCCAGATGACTACAATCTAATTGTCTTCAAGTCCAACGTAAACAAGTTCTTGATAAGCCATTCCACTTAACAATTTACCGAATTTCCATTACTAACGATTACTATATTGTCCAATTGACTAGTGCACACTCTTAATCTTTATTTCCGAGTTGTCTCTGGGCCTTAATAAGTGGCGATGCCTATGTAAAAAAAAATGACCTTTCTAAAATATTCGATAATTATTATTGTTTTTACAGGTGCAAGCTTTTGTCAAACCATATCTCTGTACACGCTATGTATTAACAAGATGTCAGGTTCATAATTTTTATTCTCATGGCCTTTTAGTACATTTGATAAATATTATTGTTCTTAGAAGCGTAAGCTTTTATCAAAACGATTACACACAACCCATGTTTTAACAAAATGTTAGATTCATAATTTTTATTCAGATGATCTTATGCAAATCTTATAATACAGGCGTATGCTTTTGTCAAACATGTTTTTTTTTTGGGGGGGGGCACATACGGCCCAACTATTCATTGTCGTCTAAAAGAAGTCTTGGCTTCGTTTCTTTTTTTCTTTTTCTTTTTTCTTTTTTTTCTTTTTTTTTTTTTTTCGTCATAAGAGATTATTTAAAATTTTTGCATTAAATAATAGCCGGATGACAGAAAATTATATTCGTAAAATCCGATTAAATTGAAACCTTATCAGTGGTCTATCCTTAATAGTTAATATAATACTTTATCCAGGCATGATCTTGACGGATAATTACTACAACTCGAACATTGAAATTATCGATAATTCGTCGAATCATATCAGTTGGTATGCGCGTGATCTCCTTTATCGTTTCCTTCAGGGTCTGTACATTGTTCCTATTAAAAATCTCTTTTATCGCGGTATTAAAGGAATTGCTTTTGTATCAAAGTACGCCTCGATAGTTTGTATAGCTGCTAGATACATCCGTTCAATCTCAAGAGACAATGGATACCCCATGCAAGGATAGCTGCGCGTGTAATGGTGCGGCAATGATTGCGCAATACCCGACCACACTTCTAGATCGGCACTGCTTGAGTCCAGTGGCAAAAATAAGTGCTAGATGACTGGAAACAATGCCGGGATAAGTGGGGAGCACATATAGCACTTGGAATTATCAAATGATCACCCATTTTAATACTAACCAGGTTCAACGTTGTTTAACTTCGGTGATCTAACGGGAACCGGCGTGTCAACGTGAATTATGCCTGATATATTCAGTTGGGTCCATATTAGTATAAAAAGAACCTTTTAGGCTTGCTGTCTGCAACACCCGAAAAATATGAAAAAAAATTAAAAAACATAACTTTGGAGTGAAATACAAAATAGGATTCTTTTTATATATACTCTAATTATAAAAGATCAGCATCAAATTAAAAGAAAATCAATTTTAAATTAAAATAAATGATCAACTTTAAATTAAGTAAGGTGAATTCGAAAACGAGGAAAGCTAACTTTTGATTTTCTTGTGAGTTTCTCTTTCGATTAAATTTATTGATTGATCCATTTTATATTTAGCTATAAATAACTATTGCTGGTGTTGAATGTCAATCACTTATAATTCCAAACGGTTTTATTGAATAAATCGATCGAAATGATAAATATGACGCTCAGCAGTTTAATTGCGAACAAATACGCAGTTAATTTAAAAAGGCATTTGAAATAAATTGTCTTTAATACCAAACAGCTTATGGTTCACTCAAAAAGACTACTAATTTATAATACTAAAACTGCTAGCTTTTAAAATCTCACTTTCATAACCAAGAGCCACAGCCTCCAATCATGTGTGTGGGGATGAGTTCAAATGTCATGTTGATTACTTTCGTATTCACGTACATTTGTTTTTAAGTCGAAATTTCATAATTTATATTTCATAAATCTTCCTCTCTCTCTCTTTCTATCTTTATCTCTCTTTCTCTCTCTCTCTCTCTCTCTATATATATATATATATATATATATATATATATATATATATATATATATACATTGAACATTTTGAATTTAATTCAGTAAATTTACAAATTTACAAGAAATCTTTGCCTCGTATATTGAGCTTCCGTGTGTAATTAGGATTGTTTTATAAATATTGATACTAATATTTATATAGACTTTAATTTTACAGTATTATACACACTGTAATCTGAAAGTATTTCAAAAATCGGTTCCTTATATATATATATATATATATATATATATATATATATATATATATATATATATATATATATATATATATGAATGGCTGGGTTTTTTTTCGCCTTTTGACGTTAATAATTAATGGTAAAAACAAAAAGAATTTTTGCCAGTCATATATATAGCAAATATTGATCGTTGTTGTTGTTGTTGTTGTTGTTGTTAAAACTGAAGTTTTTCAATCAATTTCAACAATTTTCATATTTAATCCTCATCAATATATTTGTTTTCGTCATAAATGAAAGAGAGGTATCAGGTTGTTGCATACGTTTCCGCCGTTTCATGAAAAAAATTTGTTCTTAAACATGTTTTGATATTAGAAAGCACGTATTCTGTTCTACAAGATGATTGTCATCGTTTTTATGTGTTTTGTTTTGTTTTTTTGCTTGTATCATTTATTCTTGTTTTTCATAACCATCAAATGGATTGTCAAGTAGATAAAAAATAACATTTTTGACACCTCCTTATTTCCGCCTTTAATTGCAGTCAAAAAGCTAGTGAAGTGACCAAGGATATTTGTGCCGTCTATGGAGAAAACGCTATAGCTGAGAGAACTGTTCGAAGTTGGTTTACCAGATTAAAACACGGTAATTTTTACGTGAATGACGCCCATCGTTCCGGAAGACCAATCAAGATAGACGAAGACCAACTCAAGGATCTGTTGAAGGAAGATGGCTAGCAGACATGTAGAGAATTGGATGAAATGATAAAGTGTGATTTTGCGACAATTTCACGCCACCTTTAGTTGATGGGATTCACACAAAAAGTTGGACCTTGGGTTCCACACGAACTTACTTTTGCTGTTAAAATTCGATGATTTTCTTTGAAAAAAAGGGGCGGGAACTTATGTAACAGCCTAATATATATATATATATATATATATATATATATATATATATATATAGGCAACCTTTCTAGGAAAAGCAAATCTCTGATTTAAAAAACCATAAAGCGGAAGACCATTACCCGCATTAAGCTGGTCTGCAGTTTAATTTGTTGCTGGCTATCTTGCTCTTGCTTGTTGCTGGATCTCAACATTTTGAACCGAGAGAGAGACTTAGCTGTCGTACAAAGCTAAGACTCTGTAGCATCATATTTGTATAGATACTCCCTCAGGCATTTGGGCTCATGGATTTTAAATGTCTGAGGGAGTGGAACTCGTCTGACAAGACGTTGCAATCATATATATATATATATTGATGATTTCCTAGAGGTTGAATATTATGCCACAGAGACAGAGTGACTTTGTAACTAAGTTCGAATCTTTCGACTCGAAGTAATTATCATTTCCTATATGACTATTGTGTTAGCGTGAAATACTAGTGTATGTAGGTAATAATAAAAATATTTACGATAAAAATATTTTGCTTTTCTCTTCAACCAGGATTGGCCCTTTATGAGACTTTATTATAAACCGTCGGTTTTAGCTGCTGCTCTTAAACATTATATTATATCAATTATTAGATAGTCTGCTGATTTGGCACAGTGTCCGTATATTAATATCGTCGTATCTTTAACCTAAGTACGTACAGGTGTCACAATTTCCATATTATAAATTATTCAATCGGGAGATCCTATTGATTAAAATGGAGGATAGAAGGTGAACACATACTACAAACATTAAATTAGTATATCTATATACTAATTTAATGTTTGTAGTAGGTTATCACCTTCTCCACTTTAATATATAGGAGTTTCCATCGCTGAAGACGAAATGTAAAAAAAAAAAACAAGCAAAAAACTTTTTAGTTATGTCGCTTTCAATTCGTACGTGAAACTAAAATATACGTTATTTGTCTTCTGGCTAGGATCGAAGGGGAGTATCTGTTCTGTTTAAAAATGTATCATGATATCGTGAGGTTTCCGTTCGCGCCGGAGTTATACAATGGAAATATATTACAAACTCCTATAATGGTTCTGGAGATAAATCGTAATAACCAAATATATTCTGACGCTACATTAACCAGATTACTTAGATAACTATTTTTTATAGTTTTAACAAAAGGGCGGCAATAATATCGTGGGATCTACATTCACACGGAACGTTCACAGAATGCCAAGCAGCAGTATATTGCATATGAAAAAATTTTTATAGGTTCCGCTAGTTTTAATATATATAAAATGACCATCTGCGCATCTTTGCTTGCTTGAATTTTGTATTATAATAAATTTTTATTCATGTTTGTCCACAATTTTATTAATATATACAAACTAGCCTGGGTAGTGGTAGTAGGCACGCAGACTCGAATCCGTACCGCGTAGGAAGAAAAGAACGTGAAAGAAAAAACGTGATGTCTTTGCTGTTGCGCCCATCGCCAAACTGGAAGTGACGTAGGTTTAAATAAAGGCTAGACAATCGAAAAGAGGGTATGACTTACGCAAATATCGATGAAAATAGCGATCCATCCCTGTAGAAAAGTTCCCGGTTAAGGGTGAAGGGATTAATATTTTGGACCAATTTCTCGATATTTGTCATCCGAGGGGTCTGGCTTCACCCTGATACAAATCTCGTGAAAATCTGTTTCGTTTGTCGAAAGTTTTAGGCAAACATACAAATATACATGGATATATATATATATATATATATATATATATATATATATAAATATATATATATATATATATATATATTAAGTAATGTGATTGATAATTTAAAATTTAAAAATCAAATTATAATTAAATTAAAAATCCGTTTCATAAGAGGGAATATTAACAAAATCAATTATCTGTACGATCGTTTCGGAAAGCAGTGCTTTTTATTGTGGTATACATCAAGTTATGTACAATAATGACATATAGTTTTTTAATAAGCAAGGTCTCCTCGTCAGCAAATTTTGAAGGGTTTTATTGAATTTAAAAGACACCATAAATAAACCTAGCATTAAAAGTAAGGCAGATGAATCTGAAAAAAATTGAAATAAAAGGTCTGGATTTAAAATTTATAAGAAACTTAATATGGGTTAGAGATAGAAATAAGTAGAGAAAAATATAGATTTGAATTTACATAATAAATTTGCTTTAAAAATATATAGAGATATTTACCTTTTAATTTTTATGCTTTTTGAAATCAGGAACTATGGTTAAAATATTCATTTAGATGTTTGCTATAGCTTTTTATCTTATTGAATGATGAATTTGAAAAAAGGGGGGACGCTCGTGCAGTAAATTATTTCCGTTAGCGTATTTTTTATTTAAAGACGCTACGGTTTATATATAGAGAATGTTGCTTGTGCAATTACATATTTTAAGGGGAGATAATTGTCATATTTTCTTTACTTTATTTATTTGAAGGGTATAAGGGAGATAATTAGTCTTACTTAATTTATTAAAAAATAAATAAATAAATAAATCAATAATTGTAATCTATTTTTACTAATAAGTAATTTTTAATGATTTAAGGTGGTTTATATTTATTAAATTTAAACAAACGTTTATGACTACATGTAAATATAAGCTCCTGTCTTGAATTTAATAGTTTGGTTGTATTTTTTATATCTTCATATTTTAAAATTTTTAGGGTCTCTTTTGTGCATAGTGCACAAAATTTATCTTTATATGATTTGCAAGTCTGAATTATTCGCCATTTGAAGTTGAAAGGAATATTGCTGTTTTTTAGTTGCCAAATATAGTCGGATAGAGTAGTTTGGTTTGATAGAGAGTTATTTTTAAAAGAATGTTTATGCGTTGAAATTCTATGTTTTATTAGGCCAGATGAGGAACCAAAATATATTACCTCTTGCTTATTGTGATTATTTTCCGTTAGGTCTGTTGTTGGATTATTATATGATGGGTTGATTAGTAATTGATCGGTAGATTGGTTTAAGTTGGTGTTATTATTTAATCTGGTAGTTGAGTTATGACTGTTAATAGGTTCATGTAGATTTGGAGTTTTTGATACTGTGCATCTATAGATAACATTTTTAATTTTACATGAGCCTTGTAGGGGACATTTATTTTTTCTTCTACAGTTACAGTCCGATGTATTTTGTATAGTTGTATTTTGTAGTTTATTAATTTTCTTATTATTAGAGCTAATTATTTTCTGATGAAGGTTAGGCATAGTAGAGTAAGAGACTTTAATTGTGTTCTTATTGAAAATTTTATTATATCTATGGGGGGCTTTAAAGTTCTTATCTAATATTTTAAAAAATTCTCTGGCTATGTTTGTTTCTAGGTTTTTGGAATATGGGGGCTGAACCATAGGATCTCCTTGTGTCTATTCTTACGTTTACGGGTTTTGGTTTGCTGTTTATTTGTATTATTATCTAATATTTGTGGTTTGGTTTTATCTTTTTTTTTGTCTCTTGGTTATTTTTCTTAACTCGCATACGGGAAGACATTGCCATATTATATGTTATTACGCTCTTAATAAGTTTATTTTCAATGGAGTTTATGTTTCTATCATTTTTATTTATGACTTTAATTGATGAATTTTATTTATGAATTTAATTTGTAAATTCAAATCTATATTTTTCTCTACTTATTTCTATCTCTAACCCATATTAAGTTTCTTATAAATTTTAAATCCAGACCTTTTATTTCAATTTTTTTCAGATTCATCTGCCTTACTTTTAATGCTAGGTTTATTTATGGTGTCTTTTAAATTCAATAAAAACCCTTCAAAATTTGCTGACGAGGAGACCTTTCTTATTAAAAAACTATATGTAATTATTGTACATAACTTGATGTATACCACAATAAAAAGCACTGCTTTCCGAAACGATCGTACAGATAATTGATTTTGTTAATGTTCCTTCTTATGAAACGGATTTTTAATTTAATTATAATTTGATTTTTAAATTTTAAATTATCAATCACATTACTTAATATTGAATTAGCTCTAGGACATTTAACTATCGAGCTTATTATATATCTAAATTACAACGAGCACTTTCTATTTCCTGTATTTTAATTAAACTAGTAATTTCACTGTTACATTAAAATACACTCAGCTCTTTAGACTATTGTTCTAACCTCCTTTAAATTATATATATATATATATATATATATATATATATATATATATATATATATATATATATATATATATATATACGGCTAGTAGAATTTAAATGTTCTTCTTTTTCAGTGCTTTAATGGTTATCGAGCTTTAAGAAGGTGTTAGTTTATTGCTAATCGCCGGGAAATGACGACGGAGAAGGTCAGACATTCTTTTCGTTTTGTTTTTTTTTTGTTTTTGTATTTGTTTTTGTTTTTTTTTGTTTGTTTTTTGTAGAAACGAGTGCGCTTGTTTTGCGTTGGTTTTTTTTAAAACCTGACTTTGTTTAACTTCCTAGAGATTAGATAAATAAGTACTGTGTGCAGTTAGTATTATCATGCCTTTGTTCGTCAAACGAGTGCAAATCTGTAATATAAACAAACATTCCATGCAGCAGCAGCATCATGCATGCAGACGAAGCTATATGGACACATTTTAAACTTGATGAACAAATCAGCAGATCGCACTTGCTCAACTCATTTTCGTAATAGTCGCAATAGAGCATACGAAGACTCAGCTGCGCCGTTTGTATATAATTATTACCGCTAGAACACGATCCTGCGACTAAATTTATCCTTATGGGAAGACGATTTTTTTCCTTTGATATGCGCACAATCAGTTTCGCATCCTGCACATCTGATTTGCATACGAAAACTATTTTTCATCTCGGCGCAACGATCAAATAGCAGTTCATATTTTACAGACATAATCTAAAATAGAACCCAATGTAATAGTAATGGGTAAAACACATTACTCTTGATTCTTGAAATTCTTTTGATAATCTCTCCAGATGAAATAGGACACCGACAGTTATTGGATATATAAGATGCTACGTAAGGGATGAAGACCTCACACGATGGAAACACACAAGTTTCAGCATGGCTCGCCAAATGCGTGTTTTTGGTGTTTGCTAAAATAGAGTCGACGTATCGATTTTTTTAAATATGGCGTTTAAGCAGAAGCAAAATTATATAGATATATAGATAAGTAATTATCATGTGTTCGATAGTAATACATCAAAAAATTACGACAAATTCATTGAATAGCAAAAGCATTATTATATACATATATAGATAAGTAATTGTGTCATATATAGTAATAAATAAACAAAAAATAACGAAAAATGCATTGAATAGTAAAAGCATTATTATATACATACATAGATAAGTAATTGTGTCATAGATCGTAATACATAAAAAAATAACGAAAAAATTCATTGAATAGCAGAAGCATTATTATATACACATATCGATAAGTAATCATGTCATAGACAGTAATACATCAAAAAATTACGAAAAAATTAATTGAATAGTAAAAGCACTATTATATACATATATAGATAAGTAATCATGTCATAGATAGTAATACATTAAAAAATAACGAAAAATTCATTGAATAGCAGAAGCATTATTATATAAATATATCGATAAGTAATCATGTCATAGATAGTAATACATGAAAAAATAACGAAAAAATTCATTGAATAGCAGAAGCATTATTATATACATATATAGATAAGTAATCATGTCATAGATAGTAATGCATCAAAACATTACGAAAAAATTAATTGAATAGCAGAAGCATTATTATATACACATATAGATAAATAATCATGTCAAAGACAGTAATACATAAAAAAATTACGAAAAAATTAATTGAATAGCAGAAGCATTATTATATACATATATCGATAAGTAATCATGTCATAGATAGTAAAACATCAAAACATTACGAAAAAATTAATTGAATAGCAGAAGCATTATTATATACACATATAGATAAATAATCATGTCATAGACAGTAATACATCAAAAAATTACGAAAAAATTAATTGAATAGCAGAAGCATTATTATATACATATATAGATAAGTAATAATGTCATGGACAGTAACACATCAAAAAATTACGAAAAAATTAATTGAATAGCAGAAGCCTTATTATATACATATATAGATAAATAATCATGTCATATATAGTAATACATCAAAAAATTACGGCAAATTCATCTAATAGCAAAAGGCGATATTCTATGCATATATATATAAGTAATTATCATGTTTTACATAGTAACATATCAATAGATTACGAAAAAGTTTATTGAGTAAAACAACTGCTATTATGTGTGATTTTACTAAAAAAAAAGTGTATCTCTTCAGACTACAAATATTGCACGCTATTTACCATGTAATCTAAAATATGCGTTTCTAGTTATGTCCTCTGTCTGAACACTTTAGCGTCTACTTTATAACATCTAAGAAATATGTGATTTTACACAATTTTCCGAAAAAAAAATTTTTAACTATAAATAACTCGATGAATTTTCGTAATTGTGGATATATTACTAAAGATAGACTCTATCTTTTCAAGTACTATATTTTTAATACACCGGTAATGGCGAATATATACATGGAATACTTCGAAGACATGGCATTAGGTTCAGCTCCCTTAAAGCCAACAATATGGCTCAGATACGTTGATGACACCTTCATACTCTGGCCTCATCAGGAAGATGTCCAGATACTAGTGGATCATGTGAACACAAGACAACCATCCATACAGTTCACAATGGAGAAGGAAACAGATAACCAACTGGATTTCTTGGATATACTCATAACACGCACAGTGTGGGTTCAAGACATCTGCGTATCGCAAGCCCACCTTCACCGGACACTACCTAACCTTCAACTTCAATCACCCATAAAGTGTCAAAATAAAGCCAGCAATGGAAGAGAACCAAGAACTGCATATATTCCATCCCATGTAGCTGCAGCAAGGTTTACAAGGGTGAAACATGCCGCCCTCTTAAAGTAAGGGTGGAGGGACATCGAAAAGCAGTGACTAGAGGGGAGACGGAAAAATCGGATATAGCCTTCCTCTGGGATGAAGTTAAAATAATAAACAATGAGCCCCACTGGAAAGTGCTAAAACTCAAAGAAACAGAACACATACTAGGAATAACAACCTCCTGAGCAAACCGATTATAGAACTGAACACAATTTGGGAACCTCTAATTATAAGAGAGAACCTAGAATAACAACTTAGATTTAACAGTCCCAAAAATTGATACATCATCGTCCTAGGCGAGGCGGCTAAGACGTTGGAACAGACATTGCAAGTCTCCAAGGTGCTGAGTTCAATCCTGATAGACGCAGCAGCAACAGCATTAAGCGGAACGAGAACATGGTACTCCCGTAACAATAAAGGGTTGGGTTCGAAATTCCAAAAAAAAGTTCCCGAGTTCGAGATACACCTGAAGAAGGCCGAAGGATGATACGGCCGAAACGTCGTGAAAAAAACCCCACCGAAGATGAGGAAGTGAGTCCGAAAAACGTAATCCATAATCTATTGTGTTCTACCCATTTACGGAGCACTGATGAAATAAATACGTAAACAGACATTTTATTGCTCTTTTTTATTAGATTATGTTGTGAATTTTAATCTCGAAGAAAAATTTTCTCGGATATATTATATCTCTTTTTTTTCATTTTCTCATTATTTTATTTTAGCTGGCGATGAGACATCCTACCAGATATAAGACATTCTCTCGCTATTTCAGACATCCGTAACTGAAAAATCTTTATAAGATTCTAACTGTCCCTTTAAGTACAATAGTTTGAGTCTCTCTTGCAATTGGTTCTCCGTGCAGAAATTCGTTTTACCGAGTTCGATTGTTCCTATAATAAATGCAATGATGCCGATCTTCCTAAGATTCCAGTTTCTTTTCATGTCATACAATAGAACTTGGTATTTCGTAATCTTCTACCTTTCTCAGCTCTGTTTAAGCTATCATAATTGGGAACACTGACTTCCCATATGACTATAACCTCCGTTTTTTAGATCCACACCTGTTGAAATTGCGTTGCAATGTGTGTGTCTTTGGGCATTTTGTTCTTGGGAGCAAATGTTATTATTTGGGAAATTTTTTTTTTTTTTTTCAGTTTTTCAAATAGTCCTTTGTGTATTCCGATTCGATTTGTATATATGTTCCATGAGTTTTTTGTTGACGAGGACTTGTGGTCTAAACGACCATCTGCCAGAAACATATCCAGTGTCGCAACTATATATATATATATATATATATATATATATATATATATATATATATCGACGTATATATATAACGACGTCCGCCTACATACTGATATTCCCAAACGGTCACCCATCTGCCACTGAGCAAGCTAAACGTTGCTTAACGTACCTTAACTTCGATGATGTACCGAGAATCGGTATAACAACGTAATTATGCCGGTATATTAACGTAATTATGCCGTATATATATATATATATATATATATATATATATATATATATATATATATATATAGTATTGTTTTGCTGTTTCTCAGCTTATCAGTGCGGCTAGACAGGAAACTGAAGCCAGGATCGAAACCCGACCGCCCAAATGACAGTCAAGGCTTCTCACCATTGCGCTATACACGTGCTGCTGCTGTGTGGGTAATGAATTAACGATGTTTTGACATCGTCTGAATGCCTCCGCTCGATTTGTTTACACAAAGAGCGTTGCTTAATATGCTAACGGCAGTTTGTATATCACTTCCCAATATGCTCAACCCAAGCTGAAAATGAATAAAAAATACGAAAAGTATAAAAGCTTACACCTTTTTATTCGTTTTCTATTGGTGACGTGCAGGAATACAAAATAATATTACGAAGAAAAATTCAAAAAACTTTTTTACAAGTACATATTTTCGACCGATCCTTCCCGTCTTCATCAGTGTAGTTAAAGTGATGAGCAAACACGGGGAAAAGGGGAACGGAAAAGGAAGGATGGGGATGGGGAGGAGGAGGAGGAGGAGGAGGTATAGCCAATGAGAAGGTGCCACGTCAGTTTTAAATACATATACATATAAATACGCACATACACACATGCACACAGTACATATACACATATAAACGAAAAAGTAAAAATTAAACAGTAAATAAACATGAAGAAACGCGCATTTAATTGTCCAATATTTTGAATTTCAACGATATTATTTATTCCAAGAGAGAACAAGAATTCAAAGGATAAAAGACGTTATGGGGAGAGACGCTATGAATTCGTGTATAAATCAACGGGTATTTCTCGTTCGAAAAAAAAACGAAAATTTTGTGTGTGTGTGTGTATATATATATATATATATATATATATATATATATATATATATATATATAGTAGAAATGGTAATTAATAAAAACCTGAAGAAAGTGCTCAATACTGTTGTAGAGCAAATATGTGTTTTATTTTTATCATCGTTTTTTTTTTCTGTTGAGTTACATTTTTGTTTCAGCTACATGACCGTTTTTTGGCCGTTATGTAGCCTCCTCAGACTTTACAGAAATGTTCGTTTATGGTGGAATGAAGGAATAAATGATGTCAGGGGAGGGTGCGAGAAAAGCGGAAAGAGAAAAGGGGGAAGGTGGGAGGCGGGGTGCTTGGTCGGTCAGCAATGCTTTAGTTTTGGAGTTCAAGAACATTAGGTGGTTGTGGGGGGTCTGGGAAGTTCCTCTCTGGTGTTACTAAGGACATAGGGATATATGGAGGGGGAGGGAGATATGTAGGGGTAAGGACAGGGGGTTACTTTAAATTTCAGGTTCTAAGGTTTAGGTTGTTGGCGTCTCGTTAGTGAGATGATTTCTTGGTAAGTATGTCTTGACATGTTGGGTGTCCGTCTCAACATGTAAACACATGCGCATATGCATACATGCATACATATACGCCCGCATTGCTCCCGTTGACCTCAATTGACCTTAAAGTGTTAAGTTGAGTACGTGTGCGTAAGCATGGATGCGGACATATACACACATACACACACCCATACATCCACCAAATCTTATGCATGAGCCTACCAAAGTATATCGACTCAGACATACATGCATTCCCGCGCATATATGCAAGCATTTGCCCACATACGGATACTTATATTCGTGGACACATACATCGACCTACACACAGCTGCACACTCATACATACATATGTGGACAGCAAGTAGCGGGCACATATACTCTCACATACACATACATATACATACGTACGCAGATACATCAATGCCCTCATGTACACACGGACACACACATGGACACATACATGCATATATAGACATACACACCCAGATATACAGACAGTTATTGGTATAGACATATTCGTCTGCATAGATGTAAATCTAAATTCCTTCGTGGATATATAGACGTAATACTTTCGTTGAACGTAGACATGAGTATACATAGATGTAAACATAAACTCATTTCTAGGTGCATCGACGCAATATTTTCTTTAGTGGAGGTTTTTAATGATTTGATGTGGGTGCACATGTGAGCACTGACGCACATACACGCATATACATACACACTTACAGATACACATCCCCACACGCATGCATGCACACACCCATACATGTATACACGCATACACATATGTACACATACATGCACCCATACATACATTTGCAAAGATACACACCTACTCGCACATACGCACCGATATCTACGCACGCATATACGTACAGATATACAGCGTGACACGTCGTAAAATATGGACATAGGTTCCACACCCATGTACCTACGTACGCAATAATCTACATCACGCTTACGTCGCGTTTTTCTCACCTTCTAAACTTGTCTAACTCTCCAACTCTGACTCCAAACTCTAACTGAACTGTATGTGTTTTAAAATCTATCATCTATTTAATGACGTCATCAATACCCCTAGCATTGAAATAGCTTCATTTTTTACATAATCTATAATGTTTATCTCGAAATTCGATAATATTCCACGTCAGCATCCTCGAGATATTTTTACTATAAATATTTTACCTGTAAAATACCCAATTTATTTCGATGCATATGTTAGATTATTATGGTTATTCAAGCCAAAACGTTTTGCCAGCTAAAATATGTTTTAGAATTATAAACATATTTGGATTGCATATTTATTTACATTAATTTAGGAATGTAATTTAAAAATATTAACATAACTATTTAATGATTTATTTAAAATATTAACATAACTATTTAGTTATTTATTAATTGACACAGAAAAAATGACATGTAAAAACATCGTGTAATTTTCTTAGAGACGTGCACCAATGGCTTCATTTAGAGGGGGGGATGGTCTTTTGAGATACGTGGGAATTAGTTAGAGTTAGTCGGAGTCAGGAGAGGGACAGAGACGGTTGACATGGCGTGATGGTTCCGAGCAGATGGAGTTAGATCTGGATATAGTCATAATCAGCTTTACAACTTTCCAAAAGGAATAAAAATCGCCTTGAAATAAAAAATCTGCGGGGGGGGGGGAGGGGGAGCTATAAAAGCGGAATCGAACGTACTTTTTTTAGCTTATTCTTGTGCCTCTTGGCCTTGAATGGTTTGTGTCCTGCCGTTCATTGCCTCTGGTTGGTTGGTTGGTTGTTTTTGTTTTACGGCATATCAACCCTTTTCGGGTTATTTAATGCCGAATCCAAAGATTTTGAAGAATTTTTTTTTTAATAGAATGTATTTGTTGTTTTCACGTCGGTTTCTATTCAACCCATAGTTGGGACCCTAACAGGTGTTACCACTCCGGATCAGAGTGAACCTGGGAGCAATGGTAATTAAAAGGTGGCTCCACACTCCCCAAAGCCCACAAGCTGGGGCCTCACCACTGGAT
>NC_136490.1:36086143-36088643 GCF_053919585.1 Euprymna scolopes | reverse complement strand
GGTGTCGGTTCACGTTGCACTTGAACTTCTGCACGTCAGTACTGTTGGGGAAGCAGGGACCTGGAATGGAATTCCAGAGTCTTGCGGTTCTGGGAAAGAAACTGTTGGAGTAAAAAGATCTTTTACATCTAGGGACCTCTACAGTGTGGGGGTGGGATCTAGTAGCCTGTCGGGTTTGTCGAGGGTGCTCGCGTCGTGGGGGCACAAGTGATTGCAGGTCATCAGAGCATTCACCACTAAAATACTTGTAGAACAGGCAGAGGGATGCAACATTTCGTCGATGGGACAGAGGCTGAAGCTTAGATGCCAGTTCAGGGCCTATCAGATTTGCGACTCTCTTTTGAACCTTGTCAAGGAGCGAGAGACTAGTAGCAGATGCACCAGCCCAGATGTGGCAGCAATACTCCATACATGGGCGAATGGTGGCCTTATAGAGGTACAGGATACTTTCGGGTGTTAGTAGTTTTCTAGCACGGTAGAGAGAGCCAACCTTTCTTGCAGCGGCCCTGGCAATGCCTTCAATGTAATTGTTCCAACTCATGTTTCCTGTGAACGTTAGGCCAAGGAGTTTGAAAGATGGACTCTCAGATAAAGGGTCGTTGGCCATTGCTATTGGTGGTAGAGAGGGTTTCTTGTAATTATTGAATGAAACTAGTTTAGTCTTGGCAGCATTGAACGCGACCAACCACTTTTGTCCCCATTCCACTACAGATTGGAGGTCTTCCTCTAGTGTTTCTGCCATTTCTTTAGAAATGTGTTCATTCGTCTTCCTGTCGTGTCTGCCATAGAGTGTAGTGTCATCAGCATATATACCCATCTCAGAGGCAATGTTGTCGGGGAGGTCATTTATGAATATCAGGAACAATAGAGGTCCAAGGATAGAACCCTGGGGCACTCCCGCATTTATATCATATTGTTTAGATGTGCGACCGTCGAGGACTACCTGGATTTTTCTCTTATCTAAGAAGGATTTAATTATGTTAAGTATTCTACCAGTGATACCGTAAGATCTAATCTTCCTGAGGAGACCCTCATGCCATACCCTGTCAAAAGCCTTAGATATATCTAGAGCTACCGCTCTGCCTTCCCCCGCTTTGTCCAGTGATTGGTATATACGTTCAGAGATCACGGTGAGGATGTCTGCTGTGGAACGGGCTTGTCTAAATCCATATTGTTTGTCAGTCAGTAGTTTAGCATCTGTAAGATGATGGACTAGAGCATGGTTAATTATGGTCTCAAATATTTTGGCAAAAAGTGGGAGGAGGCTAATGGGGCGATAATTTGATGGGTCTGTCCTTTCGCCAGAATTCTTGAATACTGGTACAACAGAAGCAGTTTTCCAACAGCCCGGAAAGCAAGCTTCATTAAGACATTTGTTGTAGAGTTTGGAGAGAACTGGAGCTACTTTGGCTGAGCACTTTTTTAATAGCACAGCTGGGATAAGATCGGGTCCACATGCTTTTGAGGTGTCAAGGTTTTTTATGATAGCATGCACCTGAGCAGGGGTGGTTTTCAGATCGTCTAGTGTGGCGTCTGTCCGCATAGGAAAGTCAGGTAGGGGGTGGTTGGAAGGGTCCAGTGTGGAGTTTGAGGCAAACCGACTGGCAAGCATGTTAGCCTTGTCGGTTGCTGAGGAGACAACCTCGTGATTGTTGGTTAGTGGGGGAATTGTTGATTGCCCATTATTTACTACACTGTTGTAGATTTTCCAGAAGTCTCGAGTTCCTAGTTTTTGTGCTTCGATGCGCTTTTTAGTGGTTTCCGTAAATTCTCTCTTAGCTGTCGCTATTTCTTTCTTAACGTTATTTCTAGCTTCTATATACTTCAGTCTGTTTGAACTGGACTTATGTCGGTTAAACCTACGGTATGCATGCTGCTTTTGAGTAATGGCAGTTGCACAAGTCGACGTAAACCATTGGGGAGAGTGGGGCTTACTATAAAATTTCCGCATGGGAACATGCGCTTCGATTGCAGTTTTGAACCAGTCAGTGGTCTCGTTTGCACACTGTTCAGCAGGGAGAGAGAAAATATTTTTCCATGGAGCATCTCTAATTAGTTCCCTGATGGCTTCCCAGTCAGCCTTATTCAGTCAGTTAATTCAGTTGGCTAAACATGAGCAGTAGATGTCTAATCGAATTTGTCAGGTACATCCCGCCCATTCCCATGATGGCGGGAGATGGTTAAGCACATCTAAATGAAAATGAATACTACGATTCCATTTTTTTTTCGTGTGGAAATAAATACAAGCATTGAATCATAAAACTACGTTGAGTCTTTATAATCGATGATGGCGGGCAGCAATTTCCTTCTATGATGGACTGTTTAACTGGCCCATCTGTAAAACTACATAGTCTAGCTAATCATTACCATCAAATATATAAGAATTCAATAAATGTGCGTGTCGTGAAAATAAAATTACAAATGTTTTAGTCCACATTTTACACGACAACACCCTCCTCTTTGATCTTTACCTATTCATCATTTAGGGAATTGAAACCAT